>NC_134639.1:0-122806 GCF_046129695.1 Lonchura striata | reverse complement strand
GGGGTGCTATGGGGTGGGGGATGAAGGATTTGGGGTGCTGTGGGGGGTTTTGGGGTGCTGTGGGGTGGGATTTGGGGTGATACTGGGGGGTTATGGGGTGCTATGGGGTGTGGGGTGGGGTTGTGGGTGCTGTGGGGTGCTATAGGGTGCTATGGGGTGCTATGGGGTGCTGTGGGGTGGGATTTGGGGTGCTATGGGGTGTGGGGTGGGGTTGTGGGTGCTGTGGGGGGTTTTGGGGTGCTGTGGGGTGTGGGGTGGGGTTGTGGGTGCTGTGGGGTGCTATGGGGTGCTCTGGGGGGTTATGGGGTGCTGTGGGGCGGGTTTTGGGGTGCTGTGGGGCGCTTTGGGGTCTCGGGGGTCCCTTCTGGGGCCTTTGGGGGTTTTTAGGGTCACTTCGGGGATTTTGGGGTCTCTGGAGACTTTTTTGGGACTTTTTGGGACTTTTTGGGGGGTTTTTGGGGTCTCTGGGTTCCATTTGGGGACTTTTTGGGGTTTTGGGTCTTTGGGGGTCCCTTTTGGGGTCTCTTTGGGGTTTTTGGTTCTCTGGAGACTTTTTTTGGGACTTTTGGGGGTTTTTTGGGTCTCCGGGGACTTTTCCGTGTTTTTGGGGTTCCCTTTTGGGGAGTTTTTTGGGGTTTTGGGCTCTGGGGGATTTTGGGGGTTTCTGGGATTGTTTTTTGGGGATTTTTCGGGGATTTTTGGGTCTCCGGGGACTTTTCGTGGTTTTTGGGGTTCCCTTTTGGGGATTTTTCGGGGGTTTTTGGGGTCTGGGGGATTTTGGGGGTTTCTGGGGTGGTTTTTTGGGGGATTTTTCGGGGGTTTTTGGGTCTCCGGGGACTTTTTCGGGATTTTTTGAGGGTCTTTTTGGGGAGTTTTTGGGGGATTTTGGGTCTGGGGGCTGTTTGGGGTCTGGGGGATTTTGGGGGTTTCTGGGGTTGTTTTTTGGGGATTTTTCGGGGATTTTTGGGTCTCTGGGGACTTTTCGTGGTTTTTGGTGCCCCCCCCCACTGAGTGACCCCTCTCCCCTCCCCCACAGCGCTGTGCGCCCCTCCCCCCCTGCCGGCCGCCCCCGCCCCTCCCCCACCCCGGCGCTGCGGCCCGGCCGCCCCTCCCCCACCGCCGCCCTCCCCTCCCCCCGACTGCGACAGCGGCGAGGGGACACCGGGGACACCAAGGACACCCTTGGGGACACCAAGGACACCCCTGGGGACACCCTTGGGGACACCCCTGGGGACACCAAGGACACCCCTGGGGACACCAAGGACACCCTTGGGGACACCCTTGGGGACACCCCCGGGGACCCCCGGGTGCCCCGGGGACACCCTGGCGGGCGCGGCCATGGTGGCCCCCGGCGGGGACATCGCTGTGGAGGGGACAGAAGATCCGAGCGCCACCAATGACCCCAGGGACACTTCGGGACACGTCACCGAAGCCTACGGAGATGCCACCACCGTGGTGGCACCTGTCTCCACATCCCCAGGAAGTGACAAGGTGCTGGTGGGCCCTGGAGAGGACGTGGCCATGGAGGGGACGGCCCAGCCCGGTGCCACCAACTGCTCCTGGGACACTTTGGGACGCGTCCCTGAAGTCCCCAGAGATGCCACCACCACGGCGGCCTCTGTCCCAGTGTCCCCAGGAGGTGACAAAGTCCTGGAGGCCACCAGTGGTGACATCGCTGTGGAGGGGACAGCCACACCTGAAGCCACCGGTGACTCCAGGGACACTTCGGGTCATGTCACCAAAGCCTACGGAGATGCCACCACCACGGTGGCCTCTGTCCCAGTGTCCTCAGGAAGTGACAAGATGCTGGTGGCCCCTGGAGAGGACGTGGCCATGGAGGGGACAGAAGATCCGAGTGCCACCAGTGACCCCAGGGACACTTCGGGACATCTCAGTGATGTCACCAGAGATGCCACCACCACGGCGGCCTCTGTCCCAGTGTCCCCAGGAGGTGACAAAGTCCTGGAGGCCACCAGTGGGGACGTGGCCATGGAGGTGACAGCCACACCCGAAGCCACCGATGGACTTGGAGACACACTGGGACGCGTCACTGAAGCCTACGGAGATGCCACCACGTTGGTGGCCGCTGTCACCACATCCCCAGGAAGTGACAAAGTCCTGGTGGGCAGCAGTGGGGATGTGGCCATGGAGGGGACGGCCCAGCCCGGTGCCACCAACTGCTCCTGGGACACTTTGGGACGCGTCCCTGAGGTGCCCGGAGATGCCACAAGAGATGCCACCACAGATGCCACAATGGTGGCACCCGTCACTACATCCCCAGGATGTGACAAAGTCCTGGTGGCCACCAGTGGGGACGTGGTCATGGAGGGAACAGAAGATCCGAGTGTCACCAGTGACCCCAGGGACGCTCAGGGACACGTCACCGAAGCCTACGGAGATGCCACCACCGTGGTGGCCACTGTCACCACATCCCCACGAAGTGACGAGATGCTTATGGCCACCCAGGGTGACATCGCAGTGGAGGGGACAGAAGATCCAAGTGTCACCAGTGACCCCAGGGACACTTTGGAACGTGTCACTGAAACCTACAGTGATGCCACCACGATGGTGGCCTCTGTCCCAGTGTCCTCAGGAGGTGACAAAGTCCTGGTGGCCACCAGTGGGGATGTGGCCATGGAGGTGACAGAAGATCCAGGTGTCACCAGTGGCCCTGGGGACAATTTGGGACACGTCACTGAAGCCTACGGAGATGCCACCACCATGGTGGCCACTGTCACCACATCCCCAGGAAGTGACAAAGTCCTGGTGGGCAGCAGTGGGGACGTGGCCATGGAGGGGACGGCCCAGCCCGGTGCCACCAACTGCTCCTGGGACACTTTGGGACGCGTCCCTGAGGTCCCTGTAGGTGCCACCACCACGGCGGCCTCTGTCCCACTGTCCCCAGGATGTGACAAAGTCCTGGAGGCCACCAGTGGGGACGTGGCCATGGAGGGGACGGCCCAGCCCGAAGCCACCAGTGACCCAAGGGACACTTTGGGTCATGTCACTGAAGCCTATGGAGATGCCACCACCGTGGTGGCCTCTGTCCCAGTGTCCTCGGGAAGTGACAAAGTCCTGGTGGCCACCAGTGGGGATGTGGCCATGGTGGGGACAGAAGATCCAGGTGTCACCAGTGGCCCTGGGGACAATTTGGGACACGTCACCGAAGCCTACGGAGATGCCACCACCGTGGTGGCACCTGTCACCACATCCCCAGGAAGTGACAAGATGGTGGTGGCCCCTGGAGAGGACGTGGCCATGGAGGGGACAGCCCAGCCCGGTGCCACCAACTGCTCCTGGGACACTTTGGGACGCGTCCCTGAGGTGCCCGGAGATGCCACCACCACGGCGGCCTCTGTCCCAGTGTCCCCAGGAGGTGACAAAGTCCTGGAGACCACCAGTGGGGATGTGGCCATGGAGGGGACGTCCCAGCCCGAAGCCACCAGTGACCCAAGGGACACTTTGGGTCGTGTCACTGAAGCCTATGGAGATGCCACCACCCTGGTGGCCTCTGTCCCAGTGTCCTCGGGAAGTGACAAAGTCCTGGTGGTCACCAGTGGGGATGTGGCCATGGAGGGGACAGAAGATCCAGGTGTCACCAGTGGCCCTGGGGACACTTTGGGTCATGTCACTGAAGCCTAT
This sequence comes from Lonchura striata, assembly GCF_046129695.1. Taxonomy (NCBI): domain Eukaryota; kingdom Metazoa; phylum Chordata; class Aves; order Passeriformes; family Estrildidae; genus Lonchura; species Lonchura striata. The sequence continues at coordinate 119,164 of NC_134639.1, read as the reverse complement.
GGAGATGCCACCACCATGGTGGCCTCTGTCCCAGCATCCTCAGGAGGTGACAGAGCCCTGGTGGCCACCGGCGCTGACGTGGCCATGGAGGTGACGGCCCCGCCCGGTGCCACCGGTGACCCCAAGGACGCTTCGGGACGTGCTACGGAAGCCTACGGAGATGCCACCACCGTGGTGGCACCCGTCACCACCTCCCCAGGAAGTGGCAAAGTCCTGGTGGCCACCGGCGGGGACGTGGCCATGGAGGTGACGGCCCCGCCCGGTGCCACCAACCCCTCCGGGGACCCTCGGGGCCGCGTCCCCGCCGGTGCCACCGCCTCGCTCCCCGCCGTGTCCCCCAGGGGCGACGCCATCATGGTGGCCCCGGGCGGCGACCTCGCCCCTCCCCCCCCTGCCCCGCCCCCTCCTTCCCCGCCACCGCCGCCCCTCCCCCCCCCGGCCTCGCAGGCTCCGCCCCTTCCTCCTCGCCCCTCCCCCTCCTCCTCCTGCTGCCCCTCCCCCTCCTGCTGCCCTGACCGCCCCTCCCCCACCCCCTATTTATTGCCCCCCCCCCCACCACCACAATAAAGCTCGAATCTGATTGGTCAGTTCCGTGTGGTGTCCGCGCGGGGGGGGAGGGGCTCTCAGGGACCCTCCCCCACCCCCTCCCCCCCCCCAAAAAAGGGAAATTTGGGTGGGGGGAGGGGTAAAAAAAGAGGGAGGGGCAGGAAAAGTGGGCGTGGCTTTGGCTAAGCCCCTCCCCCACCCTCCAACACACCTGCGGGTGGGGGAGGGGCGGGAATTCCTCCATTTCCCAATTTTTTTTTGGGGGGGGGAGGGTGTCTCTATGGGGCGGAGCTGGGGGATCTATGGGGCAGAGACCCCCCACAGCCACGGTCTGGAATCTATGGGGGGATCTCTGGGGCAGGATCTATAGATCAGGATCTATGGGGCAGGATCTATAGATCGGGATCTATAGGGCAGGATCTATAGGGCAGGATCTCTGGGGTGGGATCTATGGGGCAGGATCTCTGGGGCAGGATCAATAGGGCAGGATCTCTGGGGCAGGATCTATAGATCGGGATCTATAGGGCGGGATCTATAGGGCCGGATCTATAGGGTGGGATCTATAGGGCAGGATCAATAGTGCAGGATCTATAGGGCAGGATCAATAGTGCAGGATCTCTGGGGCAGGTCTATGGGGCAGGATCTATAGAGCAGGATCTATAGGGCAGGATCTATAGGGCAGGATCTCTGGGGTGGGATCTCTGGGGCAGGATCTATAGAGCAGGATCTATAGGGCGGGATCTATAGTGCAGGATCTATAGGGCAGGATCAATAGTGCAGGATCTATAGGGCAGGATCTATAGGGCAGGATCTATGGAACGGGATCTATAGTGCAGGATCTATAGGGCCGGATCTATAGGGCCGGATCCATAGGGCGGGATCTATAGATTAGGATCTATAGATTGTGATCTACGGGGCAAGATCTCTGGGGCCGGATCTATAGATCGGGACCTATAGGGCAGGATCAATAGGGCAGGATCTCTGGGGTGGGATCTATAGGGCAGGATCTCTGGGGCAGGATCTATAGTACAGGATCTATAGAGCAGGATCAATAGTGCAGGATCTATGGGGCGGGATCTCTGGGGCAGGATATAAAGTGCAGGATCTATAGGGCCGGATCTATAGGGCCCGATCTATAGGACGGGATCTCTGGGGCAGGATCTATAGATTGGGATCTATAGGGCAGGATCTCTGGGGCAGGATATAAAGTGCAGGATCAATAGGGCCGGATCTATAGGGCAGGATCTATAGATTGGGATCTACAGGGCAGGATCTCTGGGGCAGGATATCAAGTGCAGGATCTATAGGGCCGGATCTATAGGGCGGGATCTCTGGGGCAGGATCTATAGATTGGGATCTATAGGGCAGGATCTCTGGGGCAGGATCTATAGTACAGGATCTATAGAGCAGGATCAATAGTGCAGGATCTATGGGGCGGGATCTCTGGGGCAGGATATAAAGTGCAGGATCTATAGGGCCGGATCTATAGGGCCCGATCTATAGGACGGGATCTCTGGGGCAGGATCTATAGATTGGGATCTATAGGGCAGGATCTCTGGGGCAGGATATAAAGTGCAGGATCTATAGGGCCGGATCTATAGGGCCGGATCTATAGGGCGGCACCTCTGGCTCCGATCCGTGGGGCTCCCCCCCCCCCGGGCCGCGCTGTGGGGCGGGGAGCCCCGAGGGCGCCCCACCCGCGCCCCACCCTGTCCCCGTTGCCATAAATGGGGCGGTTCTGCCCCACGGCCGCGGGGCCGGGCCGAGATGTGGGGCAGGGCCATGGGGGGGGCCCGGCTGCTGCTGCTGCTGCTGCTGCTGCCAGGTACGGGGGCGCTTGGGGGGCACTTGGGGGGCGCTTGGGGGGCACTTGGGGGGCGCTTGGGGGGCGCGGGGGGGATGTGTGGGGTGAGGCGAGATCAGGGTTCATGGGGCGGGGGGGGGGCAGGGGGGATGTGGGGCAGGATTTGTGGGGCGGGGGGTGTTTAGGGTCAGATCTGTGGGGCAGAGGGTGGCAGGGCTGAGATCTGTGGGGCAGGGGGTGTTCAGGAACAGATCTATGGGGCAGGGGGTGTTTGGGGTCAGATCTATGGGGCAGGGGGTGTTGAGGATCAGATCTATGGGGCAGGGGCTGCCAGGGCTGAGATCTGTGGGGTGGGGGAGCTGTGGAGTGGGGAGAGGGGGGCGCAGGGGTTTGTGGGGCAGAAAAGGGTTGTTTGGGGTCAGATCTGTGGGGCAGCAGTGCCAGGGATTGGATCTGTGGGGCAGAGGATCAGATCTATGGGGTGGGGGGTCAAATCTGTGGGGCAGGGCGGGGGTGCCAGGGAGGGGATCTATGGGGCAGGGCGGGGGTGCCAGGGAGGGGATCTATGGGGCAGGGCGGGGGTGCCAGGGAGGGGATCTGTGGGGCAGGGGGTTAGATCTGTGGGGCAGGGCGGGGATGCCAGGGAGGGGATCTGTGGGGCAGGGCGGAGGTGCCAGGGAGGGGATCTGTGGGGCAGGGCGGGGGTGCCAGGGAGGGGATCTGTGGGGCAGGGCGGGGGTGCCAGGGAGGGGATCTGTGGGGCAGAGGATCAGATCTATGGGGTGGGGGGTCAGATCTGTGGGGCAGGGCGGGGGTGCCAGGGAGGGGATCTGTGGGGCAGGGCGGGGGTGCCAGGGATGGGATCTGTGGGGCAGGGCGGGGGTGCCAGGGATGGGATCTGTGGGGCAGGGCGGGGGTGCCAGGGCGTGCCGTGGGTCGGGCCGGACAGGCCGCGGCACGTCCGGGCCCGCAGGGAGGGAGCGGCGACGTTCGGGGCCGGTGACGCGTGGGGCGGGGATGTGGGGTGGGGATGTGTGGGGTGGGGATCCGTGGGTCAGGATCCGTGGGGCAGGATCCGTGGGGCAGGATCTGTGGGTCGCTGTGTGGGGTGGAATCTATGGGGTGGATCTATGTGGCACAGATCCATGGGGCACAGATCTATGGGGTGGATCAATGGGTCAGGATCTATGGGGCAGGATCTTTGGGGCAGGATCTATGGGGTGGATCCATGGGTCAATGTGTGGGTCAGGATCCATGGGGCAGGGATCTGTGGGTCGGGATCCATGGGTCAATGTGTGGGGCAGGATCTAGGGCAGGGATCCATGGGGCACAGATCCGTGGGGCAGGATCCATGGAGTGGATCTATGGGTCAGGATCTGTGGGGCACAGATCCCTGGGTCAGGATCCGTGGGGTGGATCCGTGGGTCAGGATCCGTGGGGTGGATCCATGGAGTGGATCTATGGGTCAGGATCCGTGGGTCAGGATCCGTGGGGTGGATCCATGGGGTGGATCTATGAGTCAGGATCCGTGGGTCAGGATCCGTGGGGTGGATCTGTGGGTCGGGATCCGTGGGGTGGATCCGTGGGTCAGATCCGTGGGTCACAGATCCGTGGGTCGCTCTGTGGGTCAGATCCTTGGGTCAGGATCCATGGGGTGGATCCGTGGGTCAGATCCATGGGTCACAGATCCGTGGGTCGCTCTGTGGGTCAGATCCGTGGGTCAGATCCGTGGGTCAGGATCCATGGGGTGGATCCGTGGGTCAGGATCCGTGGGTCGGGATCCGTGGTCACAGATCCGTGGGTCAGATCCGTGGGTCGCTCTGTGGGGCAGGATCCATGGGTCAGGATCCATGGGGTGGATCCGTGGGTCAGATCCGTGGGTCAGGATCGGTGGGTCAGGATCCGTGGGTCGCTCTGTGGGGCAGGATCCATGGGTCAGGATCCGTGGGGTGGATCCGTGGGTCAGATCCGTGGGTCGTTCTGTGGGTCAGGATCCGTGGGGTGGATCCATGGGGTGGATCCGTGGGTCAGATCCGTGGGTCAGATCCGTGGGTCGCTCTGTGGGGCAGGCTGCCGGGCGCTGCGCTGCCTCAGCTGTGGGGAGGACGGCGCCGGCAGCTGCCGTGACGTCACCAACGGCACCGATGACGTCACCGATGACGTCACCGGTGACGTCACCGTCGTCTCCTGCCCCGGCGACGTCTGCGGCGAGGCCCAGGCGGCCGTGGCCTGGAGTGAGTGCACACCAGTATGGACCAGTCCGGACCAGTTCCCTCCCAGTCCGTCCCAGATCAGTCCCAGTCCATCCCAGGCCCTCCCAGTTTGGCCCAGTTCGGCCCAGTTCCTTCCCAGTCCCCTCCAGTCCATCCCAATCCCTCCCAGTTTGGCCCAGTTTGGCCCAGTTCGGCCCAGTTCCTTCCCAGTCCCCTCCAGTCCATCCCAATCCCTCCCAGTTTGGCCCAGTTTGGCCCAGTTCCTTCCCAGTCCCTCCCAGGGCCCCCGAACCCCCTCCCAGTCCCTCCCAGTTTGGCCCATTTTGTCCCAGTTTGGCCCACTTTGGCCCAGTTCGGCCCAGTCTCCTCCAGTCCATCCCAGTCCCTCCCAGTGCCCCCGAACCCCCTCCCAGTTCATCCCAGTTCATCCCAGTTCATCCCAGTTCTGTCCCAGTTCACCCCCAGTCCCTCCCAGTTCCCTCTGAGTTTGTCCCAGTATCCCCCAGTCTGTTCCAGTCCCCCCACTGACCCCACTGGCCACTGACCACACTGATCACACTGACCACACTGACCACTGACCACACTGACCACACTGACCACACTGACCACTGACCACTGACCCCACTGACCACACTGACCACACTGACCACACTGACCACTGACCACTGACCACTGACCACTGACCCCACTGACCACTGACCACTGACCCCACTGACCACTGACCACACTGACCACACTGACCACACTGACCACTGACCACTGACCACACTGACCACTGACCACACTGACCACTGACCACACTCACCCCACTGACCACTGACCACACTGACCACTGACCCCACTGACCCCACTGATCCCACTGACCACACTGACCACTGACCACACTGACCACTGACCACTGACCACACTGACCACACTGACCACACTGACCACTGACCACACTGACCACACTGACCCCACTGACCACACTGACCACACTGACCACACTGACCACTGACCACTGACCACACTGACCACACTGACCCCACTGACCCCACTGACCGCTGACCCCACTGACCACTGACCCCACTGACCACACTGACCCCTCCCCCTCACCCCACTGACCCCACTGACCACTGACCCCACTGACTGCTGACCACACTGACCCCACTGACCACTGCCCACAGTGACCACACTGACCCCACTGACCACTGACCACACTGACCCCACTGACCCCACTGACCTCTGACCCCGCTGACCGCTGACCCCACTGACCCCACTGACCACTGCCCACAGTGACCACACTGACCCCACTGACCACTGACCCCACTGACCACTGACCCCACTGACCACACTGACCCCGCTGACCTCTGACCCCGCTGACCGCTGACCCCGTTCCTCTGCCCCCAGGCCACGGGCAGTTCTCGCTGTCCTGGCGCGGCTGCGGCCGGGGTCAGCCGGGGTCACTGGCCAGGGCGCTGCAGCTGCCCGGCCTCGTGGCCTTCGTGCGGCGCCGCAACTGCCAGGGGGAGGCCTGCAATGACCAACTGACCACTGCGGGACACGGCGCGCTGGCGCTGACCGGTGAGCGACTGGGACGGACTGGGAGGGGATTGGGGGGGACTGGGGGGGACTGGGAGGGACTGGGAGGAACTGGGAGGGACTGGGAGGGACTGGGAGGGACTGGGAGGGACTGGGAGGAACTGGGAGGGAATTGGGGGGGACAGGGAGAGAACTGGGATGGATTGGGAGGGACTGGGAGGGGATTGGGGGGGACTGGGAGGGACTGGGGGGGACTGGGGGGGACTGGGAGGGACTGGAATATACTGGGAGAGGGTTGGGATATACTGGGATGGACTGGGAGAGAACTGGGAGGGAACTGGGGGGGACGGGGGGGACTGGGAGGGACTGGGAGAGGAATGGGATAAACTGGGAGGGGACTGGGATGAACTGGGAGGGACTGGCGGGGACTGGGAGGGGATTGAGGGGGACTGGGATGGACTGGGACGGAACTGGGAGGGGGCTGGGACAAACTGGTTTATACTGGGAGGACACTGGGAGACACTCCCAGTTCCGTGATTTGGGTCGGGGTCTGTGTGGTGACCCCACTGACCTTCCCTTTGACCCCTCTGACCCCACTGACCCCTCCCCTTGACCCCCCTGACCCCACTGACCCCACTGATCTCACTGACCCCACTGAACCCTCCCCCTGACCCCACTAACCCCTCCCACTGACCCCACTGACCCCTCCCCTGACCCCTCTGACCCCACTGACCCCTCCTCCTGACCCCACTGACCCCACTGACCCCTCCCCTGACCCCTCTGACCCCACTGACCCCTCCCCCCAGCCAACGCCACCGACCCCTCCCCCAACGGCCTGCGCTGCTATGGCTGCCCCGAGGCCGGGCCCTGCCCCCCGACCACCATCGTCCACTGCCACGGCGACCTCCGCGCCTGCTTCCACGGCAACGTCACCCTGCGCGCAGGTGAGCCCCCAAAACCCCGCCCCCTGGGCGTGGCCTCGCCCCCGGCGCGCTCCAACCCCGCCCCCTCGCAGGTGACGTCACCTTGTGGCGGGAAATCCGGGGCTGCGTCCCCGACGGCGACTGCGGCCCCGAGCGGCGCGGCGACGACGCGGCCTCGCTCGCCGGCTCCTGCTGCCGCGGCGACCTCTGCAACGGCAAGATGGCCGACCAAAGCCTCTTCGCGCCCGACCTGCCCCGCTTGGAGCTGCTGCCCCATGGCCACGCCCCCACGGCCGCGCCCGGCAACGCCACGGCGGACGGCGGGCGGAGGAATGGTACCCGCGGCAAGATGGCCGCCGGTGGTGGTGGTGGTGGTGGTGGCGCCAATATGGCCGCCGGTGGTGGTGGTGGTGGTGGTGGTGCCAATATGGCCGCCGGTGGTGGTGGTGGTGGTGGTGGCGCCAATATGGCCGCTGGTGACCACACAGCCGCTGGTGATGCCGGAACAGCCGCGCCCAGGCAGGACGCAGCCACCAGTGGGAAGAGGGCTGCCAGTGGCAAGATGGCCGCCGGTGGCAAGATGGCCGCTGGCGGCAAGATGGTCACCAGGGATAAGATGGCTGATGGGGACAAGATGGTCACCAGGGATAAGATGGCTGATGGGGACAAGATGGTCACCAGTGGCAAGATGGCTGACGGAAACAAAATGGCTGATGGGGACAAGATGGCTGACGGGGACAAGATGGCTGATAGTGGCAAGATGGCTGATGGGAACAAGATGGCTGATGGGAACAAGATGGTTGATGGGGACAAGATGGCTGACGGAAACAAAATGGCTGACGGAGACAAAATGGCTTCCGGAGACAAGATGGCCACGGGTCACATGGCCCCCAGGCGGCCAATGGGGAACCAGGATGGGATCAAAGGCCCGGTGGGGCGGGGCCAATCGCTGGGCGGGCCCGGGTGGCTCCTCCCCTTCCTGCTGTGGCCCCTCCTCCGCTGAGGGCGGGGCTTGTTCTGCAATAAATGGGTGTGGTCAAAGCGCCGCTGCCGGAGTCGTTTTTTGGGGGGAAAAATCGAGATTTTTGGAGAGGAATTTGGTGGGATAAAGGCGTTAAAGTTTGGATTAATGAGGTGTTTGTTTTTAATTGGGTTGGAATTATTTTTTGCCACGGTTTTTTGTAGTGTTTTTTAATGATTTTTGGTTACGTTTTCAATATTTTTTGTCTTATTTTTTTGTTGTTTTTAATATTTTTCATTGTATTTTTTTTTCTCATTCTCTTCTAATTCTACTTTTAATGATGTTTTTATATTATTTCTATTCTTTTAATTTATATCATTTGATACTATTTAAATTCTATTTTTATATTTTTATAATTATTTTTAATTATATTTTAATTCTATTTTCAATTTATTTTATATTATATTTTAAATCATATTTTAAATTATATTTTTTACTACGTATTCCATTCAATTTTTCATTACAGTTTTTTTTATACTTTAAATTATATTTTAAATTCCGGTTTAAGTTATACTTTAAATTATATTCAGAATTATATTTAAAATTATATTTTGAATTACATTTTTAATTATATTCTAAATTATTATATAATCCATTATATTTTTTGTTCCATTTTTCATTATATTTTTCATTCTATTTTTAATTATACTATTAATATTATTTAATATATCATTTTATTACATTTTACATATTATAATTCTAACACTATGAAATTTTATTCATTTTAATAAATAAACCTCATTAGCAAAACTCATTAGGGCTCGGCCAGCCCCTCCCCCACCATCCCCCCCTGCCCCAAAATGACCAAAAAAGGAGATTTTTGTCCCAGAAAACCTTTAATAAATACAGCAAGGAGCGGAGCCAGGGACTCCCAGTTCAATTCTGGGGAAAAGGTGGGAAAATTGAGGGGAAAAAAGAGGAAAACATGAGGGGAAAAGGGAAATGTAAAGGGGAAAAAAGGGCGAGAAAATGTGAGGGGAAAAGGGAAATGTGAGGGGAAAAAGGGGCGGGAAAATGTGAGGGGAAAAGGGAAATGTGAGGGGAAAAAAGGTGGGAAAATGTGAGGGGAAAATGGAGGGAAAACGTGAGGGGAGAAAAAAAGGGTGGGAAAATGTGAGGGGAAAAGAGAAATATGAGGGGAAAAAGGGAAATGTGAGGGAAGAAAAGAGTGGGAAAACGTGAGACTACAAAATGTGGGAAAATGTGATGGGGATAAAAAAGGCGGGAAAATATGAGGGGAAAATGGAGGGAAAACGTGAGGGGAGAGAAAAGGGCGGGAAAATGTGAGGGGAAAAAGAGAAATATGAGGGGAAAAAGGGAAAAGTGAGGGAAGAAAATGGCGGGAATATGTAAGGGGGACAAAATGTGGGATAACGTGAGGGGAAAATGGAAACGTTAGGGGGAAAAGGGTGGGAAAATGTGAGGGGAAAAGGAGAAATATGAGGGGAAAAAGGGAAAAGTGAGGGAAGAAAATGGCGGGAAAATGTGAGGGACAAAATGTGGGAAAATGTGAGGGGAAAATGGAAACATGAGGGAGAAAAAAGGCGGGAAAATGTGATGGGGAGAAAAAAGGCGGGAAAATGTGTGGGGAAAATGGAGGGAAACTGTGAGGGGAGAGAAAAGGGCGGGAAAATGTGAGGGGAAAAAGGGAAAAGTGAAGGAAGAAAAGGGCGGGAAAACATGAGGGGGACAAAATGTGGGAAAATGTGAGGGGGAAATGGAAACGTGAGGGGGAAAATGGCGGGAAAGCTGAGGGAAAAGGCTCAGAAGGCGCCGCTGCCGCGGGTCAGCGTGAGCACGGCGTCCATCCAGATCCTCAGGGCTTCGGCGCTGGGCGCCACCAGCCAGAACAGGCGCTCGTAGGTCTTGAGGCAGAACGTCAGGCGCGGGTTGGGGCTCTGGGGAGTCAATTCTGGGGGTCAGCCATGATGGTTCCCTCCATCCTTCCTTCCTCCCCATCCCTCTCTGGGACGCAGAGATCCCCAAGGAATTTTTATTTATTTGATTTTCACCTTTCCGGCCACGCGCCCGGGGTCGTACCAAACCTCCTCGATGGCTTGGAAGTAGATGACGCCTTTGAGCTTCGTCTGGGCTTGGTCTGGAGAGGGGGAGGATGTGGAAAATCAGCCAAAATCCACCCAAAAAGGGACAAAACCACCCAAAACGGACAAAATTCACCCCAAACCAGCCAAAATCACACCAAAATCACCCCAAAAACCATCCAGAAATGTCTCCAAATCAGCCAAAAATAGCCAAACCACCCCAAATTCAGCAAAAATCGTCCAGAATTTCCCCAAAATTTCTCAAAATTCACTCAAAATCCCCAAAATTCCTCCAAGTCCCCCCAAAATCCCTAAAAAAATTTCCCCAAATTCATCCATAAATCCCTCCAAAATCTCCCAACATTTCCTCAGCATTTCCCAAAATTCTCCCAAAATTCCCCAAATCCTCAAAGTCCTCCCAAAATTTTGCAAATTTCTCCCAAAATTCTTCCAAAAATTCTCCCAAAATTTTTCAAATTTCTCCCAAATTTCTCCCAAATTTCTCCCAAAACTTCTCCCAAAATTCTCCCCAAATTCTCCCAAAATTCTCCAAAAAAATCTCCCAAAATTCCCCCAAAATTTCACAAATTTCTCCCAAATTTCTCCCAAAAATTCTCCCAAAATTCTCCCAAAATTTCACAAATTTCTCCCAGATTTCTCCCAAAAACTCTCCCAAAATTCCCCCAAAATTCTCCCAATATTTCCCAAATCCTCAAAATCCCCCCAAAATTCCGCAGATTTCTCCCAAAATTCTCCCAAAAATTCTCCCAAAATTCTCCCAAAATTTTGCAAATTTCTCCCAAAAATTCTCCCAAAATCCCCCCATAATTCCGCAGATTTCTCCCAAATTTCTCCCAAATTTCTCCCAAAATTCTCCCAAAATTTCCCCAAAATTCCCCCAAAATTGTAGTGACCCCAATATCCCCCCCGGGACCTCCCAGCCCCCCAAAACCCCCCCAAAATCGCCCCCTCATACCCCCATAATAGGCCAGGACCCTCCTCTGGGGGTCCAGGTGGAACCAGCGGCGCCGCCAGGTCTTGATGCGTCCGCCCATCTTGGTGAGGGGACCCCTCAGGGACCCCCCCAAAATCCACAAACCCCCCACAGCCTCGGGGCGGTGACCCCGGGCCCGGAGGGCACACAGGAGATCGGGCTGGACCCCCCCCCCAAAAAAAAAAATTGGAATTAATGCCTAAAAAAGTTGTGGGTAGAGAACCCCGGAATAATCCAAAATGCCCATCCCCAGCATCACCCCAAAATTGTGGGGGAGCACCCCCAAACTCGTCACTGTGGTGCCCCGTAAGTATGAAATCTGTGGGTTGCACCCCAAAATTTCACCCAGAATGTGAGAATCGCCAAAATTCCCCGCGGAGATTCCCCAAACCAGCCGCTGACCCCCAAAATCCCACCAAAATATAGATAAAATTCCCCCAAAATCCGCCCATGAAGACCCCCAAAATCTCCACAAAATCGTCTGAAATGTCCCCCAAAATGTGTCCCAAAGTTATCCATATTCTCCCCAAAATCTCCTCAAAAACACCAAAAAAATCTCCCCAAAAACCTCTCCCACAATCCCCACAAAATTCCCAAAAAAATCCCCCAAAACCATCCCAAAATCTCCCAAAAATCCTCCCAAAAATCTCCCCCAAAATCTTCCAAGATCTCCCAAAAGTTCTCCCCAAAATCTCCCAAAATTCCCCCATTTCTTGAGGGGGCGGGATCACCTCGGGAGGGGGCGTGGCCGGATCGGGAGGGGGCGTGGCCTGTGCAGAAGAGGGCGTGGCCTCGTGGGGAATGGGCGTGTCCTCGGTGGGCGGGGCCTTGGCAGCTTGCCGAGCCTCCTGCGTGCATTTAATAGGAAATAAACTCAATTTAGGCCACGCCCACAACGGCCACACCCACCCAAACCACGCCCACAGCCAATCACGTCCTTCTAAGCCACGCCCACAAACCATTAAACCACGCCCCCATGCATTTAATAAGAAATAAACTCATTTTAGGCCACGCCCACAACGGCCACACACACCCAAACCATGCCCACTGCCAACCACGCCCTTCTAAACCACGCCCACAAACCATCAAGCCACGCCCCCATGCATTTAATAAGAAATAAACTCAATTTAGGCCACGCCCACCACGGCCACACCCACCCAAACCACGCCCACAATCAACCACGCCCTGGCAAGCCACGCCCACAAACCATTAAACCACGCCCCCCATGCATTTAATAGGAAATAAACTCAATTTAGGCCACGCCCACCATGGCCACACCCACAGAAACCACGCCCACAAACCACACCCGGACAAGCCACGCCCACAAACCATTAAACCACGCCCCCGTGCATTTAATAGGAAATAAACTCAATTTAGGCCACGCCCACCACGACCACACCCACCCAAACCACGCCCACAAACAACCACACCCTGACAAGCCACGCCCACAAACCATTAAACCACTCCCCCCATGCATTTAATAGGAAATAAACTCAATTTAGGCCACGCCCACCACGGCCACACCCACCCAAACCACGCCCACAACCAACCACGGCCTGCCAAGCCACGCCCACAAACCATTAAACCACGCCCCCATGCATTTAATAGGAAATAAACTCAATTTAGGCCACGCCCACCACGGTCACACCCTCATAGGCCACACCCACGAGGCCACACCCACGAGGCCACGCCCACCCAGGCCACGCCCACCCAGGCCACACCCACCAAGCCACGCCCACCCAGGCCACGCCCCCTACCCTGGCGCGGAGGAGCCGCTCCCGCTCGGCCAAAGCCTCCCGGACCCGCAGCTCCAGTTGGGCCAGTTGGAGACACGTACTGGGCAAACTGGGAGTGAGCTGGGAGGAACTGGGAGGGACTGGGAGGGACTGGGAGGGATTGGGAGGGGATTGGGGGGGACTGGGAGGGACTGGGAGGGACTGGGAGGGACTGGGAGGGACTGGGAGGGAACTGGGAGGGAACTGGGATGGACTGGGAGGGACTGGGAGGGAACTGGGAGGGACTGAGAGGGAACTGGGAGGGGACTGGGAGGGACTGGGAGGGACTGGGAGGGGATTGGGGGGGACTGGGAGAGAACTGGGAGGGACTGGGAGGGACTGGGAGGGACTGGAATAAACTGGGAGGGAACTGGGATAAACTGGGAGGGAATGGGGGTAATTTTGGGGGATTTTTGGAGCATTTTTGGAGCATTTTTGGGGTATTTTTGGGTCAGTTTTAGGGTCAGTTTTGAGCCAGTTTTGTGTCATTTTTAGGCCAATTTCAGGGTCAGTTTTGGGCTGTTTCAGGGTCAGTTTTTGGGTAATTTCGGGGTCCCCCCCAGCTCCGGCCCCTCTCACCTGTACGCTTCAGGGTCCAGCTGCAGCGCCAGCGCACCTGGGGGGACAAATCAGCACCAAAAACCCCCAAAATCCCCCCCAAAAAACCCCAAAACCTCCCCAAAAATCAAGAATCCTCCAAAAATTCCCCAGGTAACTCCAGAAAATCCCAAAAAAACACCGAAAACTCCACCCCCAAAAAATCCCCCAAAAATCCCCCAAAATCCCCAAAGATCCCCCAAAGATCCCCCAAAATCCCCAAAAATCCCCAAAAAATCCCCAAAAATCACAAAAAAATCCCCCCCAAAAAATGCCTAAAAAAAAAATCCCCCAAACCCCCGAAAAATCACTTAATCCTCCAAAAATTCCCCAGATAAGCCCAAAGAATTGCAAAAAATCCCCAAAAAATCCCCCCAAAATCCCAAAAAAATTGCAAAAAAATCCCCCCCAAAAAACCACAAATAATCCCTAAAAAAAAATCCCCCAAACCCCCCAAAAATCACAGAATCCTCCAAAAATTCCCCAGATAACCCCAGAAACTCCCCAAAACCCACCAGAAACTCCCCCCCAAAAAATCCCCCAAAATCCCCGAAAATCCCCCCCAAATCCCTAAAAATCCCTAAAAAAAAATCCCCCTCAAACAACCCCAAAAAATCCCTAAAAAAAATCCCCCAAACCCCCCAAAAATCACAGATTGCTCCAAAAATTCCCCAGATAACCCTAGAAACTCCCAAAACCCCACCAAAAACTCCCCCCCAAAAAATCCCCAAAAATCCTCAAAAAATCCCCCTAATCCCCCCAAAATCCCAAAAAATCGCAACGTACTCCCAAAAAAACCCCCAAAAAATCCCTAAAAATCCCTAAAAAAAATCCCAAAAAATCCCCCCCGCAAAAATACAAAAAAATTCCTCAAAAATCCCCAAAAAATCACTGTAAAATCAAAAAAAATGCCGAAAAAAATTATAAAATTTTAGAAAATCTAAAAAAAATTTTAAAAAATTTTAAAAATCAACAATTTTCCCCAAATCCCAAGCCCCGCCCCCTCCCCGGCCCCTCCCCCTCACCGTGCTGCGAGCGGGGCCGGGGGGAGGGGGGGGAGGGGGAGGTCCCGGCCCCTCCCCCCCCCGGCGGCGGGGGAGGCTCCCGGACCTCTGCAGGCCAATGGCGCCCTGGGGTCAGAGGTCACACGGGGGTCAGGGGTCACTCGGGGTCACTCAGGGGTCATTCAGTGGTCAGTCATTGGTCACTCAGGGTCACTCAGGGGTCATTCAGGGTCACTCAGGGTCACTCGTGGTCACTCAGTGGTCAGTGGTCACTCAGTGGTCACTCAGTGGTCACTCACTGGTCACTCGTGGTCAGTGGTCACTCAGTGGTCACTCATTGGTCACTCATTGGTCAGTGGTCACTCAGGGTCACTCAGTGGTCACTCATTGGTCACTCATTGGTCACTCATTGGTCAGTGGTCACTCAGGGTCACTCAGTGGTCACTCATTGGTCACTCATGGTCACTCAGTGGTCAGTGGTCACTCATTGGTCACTCGTGGTCACTCATTGGTCACTCATTGGTCACTCATTGGTCACTCACTGGTCAGTGGTCACTCATTGGTCACTCGTGGTCACTGGTGGTCACTCACCCTGACGGAGCTGCGCAGCGCCAGCACCCGGGGGGGGTCGCAGGGGGGGCCCAGGAGGATCCAGCGCCGGTCGGTGCAGTGGGAGAACATCAGCTGGGGCTGGAGCCACCCAAAAATGGGCAAAATTCACCCAGAAACGGGAAAAATTCAAACAAAAACGGGCAAAATTCAACCAAAAATGGGCAAAATTCACCCAGAAACGGGAAAAATTCAACCAAAAACGGCAACATTCACACAGAAACGGGAAAAATTCACCCAGAAACGGGCAAAATTCAAACAAAACGGGCAAAATTCACTCAGAAACGGGCAAAATTCACCCAGAAACGGGAAAAATTCAAACAAAACCGGGCAAAATTCAACCAAAAACGGGCAAAATTCACCCAGAAACGGGAAAAATTCAAACAAAAACAGCAAAATTCACCCAGAAACGGGCAAAATTCACCCAGAAACGGGAAAAATTCAACCAAAAACGGGCAAAATTCAACCAAAAACGGGAAAAATTCAAACAAAAACGGGCAAAATTCAACCAAAAACAGCAAAATTCACCCAGAAACGGGCAAAATTCACCCAGAAACGGGAAAAATTCATCCAAAACCAGCAAAATTCACTCAGAAACGGGCAAAATTCACCCAGAAACGGGCAAAATTCAAACAAAAACGGCAACATTCACCCAGAAACGGGCAAAATTCAACCAAAAATGGCAACATTCACCCAGAAACGGGCAAAATTCAACCAAAAACGGCAAAATTCAACCAAAAATGGCAAAATTCACACAGAAATGGGCAAAATTCACCCAGAAACGGGAAAAATTCAAACAAAAACGGGCAAAATTCAACCAAAAACGGCAACATTCACACAGAAACGGGCAAAATTCACCCAGAAACGGGCAAAATTCAAACAAAAACAGCAAAATTCACTCAGAAACGGGCAAAATTCACCCAGAAACGGGCAAAATTCAACCAAAAACAGCAAAATTCAACCAAAACCGGCAACATTCACCCAGAAATGGGCAACATTCACCCAGAAATGGGCAAAATTCAACCAAAAACGGCAACATTCACACAGAAATGGGCAAAATTCAACCAAAAACAGCAAAATTCACTCAGAAACGGGAAAAATTCACCCAGAAACGGGAAAAATTCAAACAAAAACGACAACATTCACCCAGAAATGGGCAAAATTCAAACAAAAACAGCAAAATTCAACCAGAAACGGGCAAAATTCAACCAAAACCAGCAAAATTAACCAAAACCAGCAACATTCACACAGAAACGGGCAAAATTCAACCAAAACCGGCAACATTCACCCAAAATTCATCCAAAACAGGCAGGATCCACCCAAAAATGGGCAAAATTCACACAGAAACGGGCAAAATTCAACCAAAAACGGGCTGGATCCACCCAAAACCGGCAAAATTCAAACAAAATTCACACAAATCCACCCAAAAATGGGCAACATTCACCCAAAATGGACAAAATTCACCCAAAATTCACCCAAAATGGGCAGGATCCACCCAAAAATGGCAAAATTCACACAAAATCCACACAAATCCACCCCAAAACAGCAGAATTCACCCAAAATTCACCCAAAATGGACAAAATTCACACAAATTCACCCAAATTCACCCGAAACTGGACAAAATTCACCCAAAATGGACAGAATTCACCCAGAATTCACACAAATTCACCCCAAAACGGACAAAATCCACCCAAATCCCCTCAAAATGTCCCAAAATTCTCCCAAAATCCCCAAAGTTCACATTTGCCCCAATTTGCCCCAAAATTTTCCTCTAAATTTCCCCCAAAATTGAAATTTCCTCAAAATTCCCAAGATTTCACCCAAAATCCTCAAAACTCCCCCTAATTCCCCCCCCAAAATTTCCCCAAATCTCCCCAAATCCCCCCAAATTTTCTCCGCAGAATTTTCCCGAATTCCCCCCAAATCCCCCCAAAATTCCCCCCCAAGGGGGGGGGGGGATGGGCCCCACCTGCCCCCCCGCCGCCTGTGACGTCATCGCCGGTGACGTCATCGCCGGTGACGTCATCGCTGTCCCTCCCCCCTCCTTGGGGGGGGGCTCGTCCTGCAAGGGGGGGGGAGGGGCGGTGGTGACGTCACAGCCCCGCCCCCAACCCCCCAAAATTTTGAGGTGGGGGAGGGGGAAAGGGGGAGGGGCTAAAAGGGAGGGGGAGGGGCTAAAGGGGAGGGGCTAAAGGGAGGGGGAGGGGCTCAGGGGTGGGGGAGGGGCTCCATGGGGTGGGGGAGGGGCTAAAGGGGAGGGGCTAAAGGGGAGGGGGAGGGGCGTCACCTCCAGCCTCAGCCCCTCCAGCGCCGCCTCGGGCCCGTCCTGGATCCCAGTTCAGACCAGTTCAAACCAGTTCAGACCAGTTCAGACCAGTAACCTCTCCCAGTGTCCCCCTCCCAGCCCCTCCCAGTATAAACCAGTTTGGTTCTGGGCGTTCCCAGTTGCCCCCAGTTCCTCCCAGTTCGCCCCCACTCCCCTCCCAGTATAAACCAGTCCGGCCTGCTCCTCTCCCAGTCCCTCCCAGTTTGGCTTTGACTGTTCCCAGTTCAATTCTGGGGGTTCCCAGTCCCCTCCCAGTATAAACCAGTAACCCCGAATCCCCTCCCAGTATAATCCAGTAACCCCAAATCCCCTCCCAGTATAAACCAGTAACCCCGAATCCTCTCCCAGTCCCTCCCAGTTTGGATTTGACTGTTCCCAGTTACATTTGGGGGGTTCCCAGTCCCTCCCAGTCCCTCCCAGTTCGGTTTTGGGAGTTCCCAGTCCCCTCCCAGCCCCTCCCAGTATAAACCAGTCCAGCCTGTTCCTCTCCCAGTCCCTCCCAGTTTGGATTTGACTGTTCCCAGTTCTGGTTTTGGGTTTCCCAGCCCCTCCCAGTATAAACCAGTCCGGCCTGTTCCTCTCCCAGTCCCTCCCAATCCCCTCCCAGTCCCCCCCAGTCCCTCCCAGTTTGGTTTCGGGCTTCCCAGTTCCCTCCCAGTTCCATTTCAGGCGTTCCCAGTTTGGTCTGGAGGTTCCCAGTTCCCCCCAGTCCCTCCCAGTATAAACCAGTAACCCCAAATCCCCTCCCAGTCCCTCCCAGTTTGGCTTTGACTGTTCCCAGTTACATTCGGGGGGGTTCCCAGTTCTCTCCCAGTTCCCCCCAGTCCGTCCCAGTTTGGTTCTGGGGGTTCCCAGTTCCATTTCGGACGTTCCCAGCCCCTCCCAGTATAAACCAGTCCGGCCTGTTCCTCTCCCAGTCCCTCCCAGTTACATTCTTGGTGTTCCCAGTTTCCCCCAGTCCCTCCCAGTACAAACCAGTCACCCCAAATCCCCTCCCAGTACAAACCAGCTCCCTCCCAGTCCCTCCCAGTACAAACCAGTAACCTAAAATCCCCTCCCAGTACAACACAGTAACCCCAAATCCCCTCCCAGTATAAACCAGTCCCCCCAAATCCCCTCCCAGTCCCTCCCAGTTCAATTTTGGGGGTTCCCAGTTCCCTCCCAGTCCCTCCCAGTACAAACCAGTAAACCCCCAGTCCCTCCCAGTTTGGTTCTGGGGGTTCCCAGTTAAATTTGGGAGCTCCCAGTTCCCTCCCAGTACAAACCAGTAACCCCAAATCCCCTCCCAGTACAAACCAGTAACCCCAAATTGCCTCCCAGTACAAACCAGTAACCCCCAATCCCCTCCCAGTATAAACCAGTAACCCCAAATCCCCTCCCAGTATAAACCAGTCCCCCCAAATCCCCTCCCAGTATAAACCAGTAACCCCCAATCCCCTCCCAGTACAAACCAGTAACCCGGAATCCCCTCCCAGTATAAACCAGTAACCCCCAATCCCCTCCCAGTACAAACCAGTCCCCCCAAATCCACTCCCAGTATAAACCAGTCCCCCCAAATCCCCTCCCAGTATAAACCAGTAACCCCGAATCCCCTCCCAGTCCCTCCCAGTTCAATTTTGGGGGTTCCCAGTCTCTCCCAGTCCCTCCCAGTACAAACCAGTAACCCCAGCCCCCCTCCCAGTCCCTCCCAGTCCCCCCAGTCTCACCCCAGCGCTGGGCGGGGTCTCCCCCCCGCCGCGGTGCACCATGGGAGCCTCCGGGTTTTTTGGGGGGGAGGGGTCAAAGGTCAGGGCGGGGTCAAAGGTCAAGGTCCGGCCTCTCCCCCCCTCCCCCAGCGCCCCCCGGCCCCGAGCGCGCGCGCCTGGCCGAGGGGGGCGTGGCTATGACGTCACCGCGCACACCTGAGCACGGTGGGCGTGGCTATGACGTCACCGCGCGCACCTGGGGCTGGGGGCGTGGCTTCCCCCCCGTGGGAACCGGCCCCGCCCCCTTTTCCCACACAGAGGCCACGCCCACCCAGCCTCGTTCCGGAGACGCGTTTTTATTGGCGGAGACGCCCCGGCGGGAAAGGGGGCGTGGCTTCCCGGGAAAGGGGCGTGGCTTGGCGGGAAAAGGGGCGGGGCTTAAGGCTCGTCCTGGATCCCGCAGCGGAGATTGGCGGGAACGGCGACGTCTGGCGGGAGAATTTGGGGGATTTTGGGGGATTTTGGGGAGAATTTGGGGTATTTTGGGGGATTTTGGGGAAATTTGGGGGATTTGGGGGAGAATTTGGGGGATTTTGGGGAGAATTTGGGGGATTTTGGGGAAATTTGGGGGATTTTGGGGAGAATTTGGGGGATTTTGGGGAATTTTGGGGGATTTTGGGGAAATTTTGGGGGATTTTGGGGAGAATTTGGGGGATTTTGGGGAAATTTTGGGGGATTTTGGGGAGAATTTGGGGGATTTTGGGGAGAATTTGGGGGATTTTGGGGAAATTTTGGGGGATTTTGGGGAAATTTTGGGGGATTTGGGGGAAATTTTGGGGAGAATTTGGGGGATTTTGGGGAGAATTTGGGGGATTTTGGGGAGAATTTGGGGAATTTTGGGGAGAATTTGGGGGATTTTGGGGAAATTTTGGGGGATTTTGGGGAGAATTTGGGGGATTTTGGGGAAATTTTGGGGGATTTGGGGGAGAATTTGGGGGATTTTGGGGAGAATTTGAGGAATTTTGGGGAATGTTGGGGGATTTTGGGGAATTTTTGGGGGATTTTGGGGAGAATTTGGGGGATTTTGGGGAAATTTTGGGGGGTCGTGAACGCGGATTGGGGAATTTTGGGGGGATTTGGGAGGGTTCGAGGAGATTTTGGGGAGAATTTGGGGGATTTGGGGAAATTTAGGGGGGTTTGGGGGAGAATTTTAGGATGGCTTCAGATTTTCGGGAGATTTGGGGAATTTTTGGGGTTTTTGGGGGGATTTGGGGGGTTTTGAGGGGATTTGGGGAGATTTTGGGGGGATTTGGTAGGGTTTGAGGAGATTTTGGGGAGAATTTGGGGGATTTGGGGAAATTTAGGGGGGTTTTGGGAGGGTTTGAGGAGATTTTGGGGAGATTTGGGGGATTTTGGGGGTTTCTGGGGGCATTTTTGGGAATTTCAGGGAATATTTGGGGGTTCGCGGCTCAGGGTTTTTTGGGGGTATCCGGGGGGGGGGTTTGGGGAGGATTTTTGGGGTAATTTTTGGAGGATTTGGGATACAGGAAGAATTTGGGGGAATTTTGGGGTTCAGGGTTGTTTGGGGGGGATTTTTGGGGGAAATTTTTTGGGATTTTGGGGTTCAGGGTGTTTTGGGGGTTCCAGGGGGGGTTTGAGGTGGATTTTTTGGGGGGATTTTTGGGATTTTGGGGTTCAGGGTGTTTTGGGGGTGCCGGGTCGGTTTGAGGTGGATTTTTTTGGGGTGATTTTTGTGGTTTTGGGGTTCGGGCTGTTTTGGGGGTGCCGGGGGAGTTTGAGGTGGATTTTTTGGGGGGAATTGTTGTGATTTTGGGGTTCGGGGTGTTTTGGGGTTGCCGGGTCGGTTTAAGGTGGATTTTTTGGGGTGATTTTCGGGGATTTTGGGGTTCAGGGTGTTTTGGGGGTGCCGGGTCGGTTTGAGGTGGATTTTTTTGGGGGGAATTGTTGTGATTTTGGGGTTCAGGCTGTTTTGGGGGTGCCGGGTCAGTTTGAGGTGGATTTTTTTGGGGTATTTTTGTGATTTTGGGGTTCGGGCTGTTTTGGGGGTGCCGGGGGGTTTCGGGGGAGGGGCGCACCCATCAGGCGGGGGCGGGGCAGCTCCAGCCGCTCCATCAGCGCCACGAAGTCGTCGGCGCCGAGCGTCAGGCGGGGGTTGTGGCGCCGCTCCTCCCCCACCGTGGACATGGTGTGGCCTGGGGGGAGGGGCCGGCGGCCCTGAGTGACCCCGAGTGACCCCTGAGTGACCCCGAGTGACCCCTGAGTGACCCTGAGTGACCCCTGAGTGACCCCAAGTAACACTGAGTGACCCCTGAGTGACCCTGAGTGACCACTGATCCCTGAGTGACCCCTGAGTGACCCCAAGTAACACTGAGTGACCCCTGAGTGACCCCTGAGTGACCACTGGCCCCTGAGTGACCCCCGAGTGACCCCTGAGTGATCACTGAGTGACCCTGAGTGACCCCTGAGTGACCCCGAGTGATCACTGAGTGACCCCTGAGTGACCCCGAGTGACCCCTGAGTGACCCCAAGTGACCCGTGAGTGACCCCGAGTGACCCCTGAGTGACCCCTGAGTGACCCCTGAGTGACCCCTGACCCGTGAGTGACCCCTGAGTGACCACTGGCCCAAGTGACCCCTGGCTTGGTCCCCTCCCTCTCATTGCCCCTCCCCCCTTAGCCCCAGCCCTTTAGCCCCTCCCCCACCCCTTTAACCCCTCCCCATCCCTTTAGCCCCTCCCCCAGCCCCTCCCCCACCCCTTTAGCCCCTCCCCCAGACCCTCCCCCACCCCTTTAGCCCCTCCCCCACCCATTTAACCCCTCCCCACCCCTTTGGCCCCTCCCCCAGCCCCTCCCCCACCCCGGTAGTCGTGTCCGGGGTAGATCCGGCAGCTCTCGGGGAGGGTGAAGATTCTCTCGTGCACCGAGCGGTGCAGGGTGCGGGCACAGCCTGCGGTCGCCATGGCCACCGTCACCATGGCGACCATCACCATGGCCACCGTCACCATGGCGACCATCACCATGGCCACCGTCACCATGGCCACCGTCACCATGGCAACCGTCACCATGGCAACCGGGATGTGGTGGTTACCATGGCGACCATCCCCATGGCGACCATCCCCATGGCGACCATCCCCATGGTGACCATCCCCATGGCGACCATCCCCATGGTGACCATCCCCATGGTGACCATCCCCATGGTGACCGGGATGCGGCGGTTGCCATGGCGACCGGGGGATTACCACTGTTACCATGGTGACCATCACCGTGGTCACCATGGCCGCCATCACCGTCACCATGGCGACCGTTCCCATGGCAACAGGGACAGACAGAGCCCTGAGCCCGACCAGCGCCCTCCCAGTTCATCCCAGTATATCCCAGTTCAGCCCAATTCATCCCAGGGCCCTCCCAGTTCACTCCCAGTTCATCCCAGTGACTCCCAGTTCAGCCCAATCCCTCCCAGTGCCCTCCCAGTTTGTCCCAGTTCATCCCAGTTCAGCCCAATCCATCCCAGCGCCCTCCCAGTTCATCCCAGTGACACCCAGTTCACTCCCAGTTCATCCCAGTGCCCTCCCCGTGCCCACCAGGTTCACTCCCAGTTCATCCCAGTTCATCCCAGTATACCCCAGCGACTTCCAGTTCATCCCAGTGCCCACCCAGTTCACTCCCAGTCCATCCCAATCCACTCCCAGTATATCCCAGTCCATCCCAGTTTGTGCCAAGAACCTCCCAATCCCCTCCCAGTGTAAACCAGTAACCCCAAACCCCCTTTAACCCTTTCCCAATCCCCTCCCAGTACAAACCAGTAACCCCAAACCCCCTTTAACCCTTTCCCAATCCCCTCCCAGTACAAACCAGTAACCCCAAACCCCCTTTAACCCTTCCCCAGTTCCCTCCCAGTATAAACCAGTAACCCCAAACCCCCTTTAACCCTTTCCCAGCCCCTCCCAGTACAAACCAGTAACCCCCAGGCCCCCTTTAGCCCTCTCCCAGTGCTCCCAGTGCTCCCAGTCACCCTGCTGGAAGTCGGTGCGGCCGCAGCCGCGCACCAGCAGCGCGTCCCCGGTGAAGGCCATGGAGGCGTCGTCCAGCACGAAGGTGACGCAGCCGGGGGTGTGGCCGGGGGTGGGCAGCACCCGCAGCGCCTGGGACGGGGACCCCGAAAATGGGTGAGGGAGCCAAAAAATGGGGAAAGGGAGCCAAAAAATGGGATCAGGGAGCCAAAAAATGGGGAAAGGGAGCCCGAAAATGGGAAGAGGGAGCCCGAAAATGGGTCAGGGAGACCGAAAATGGGGAGAGGGAGCCAAAAAATGGGGAAAGAGAGCCAAAAAATCGGGAGAGGGAGCCAGAAAATGGGGAAAGGGATCCCGAAAATGGGGAGAGGGAGCCCGAAAATGGGTCAGGGACCCCGAAAATGGGATCAGGGAGCCAAAAAATGGGGAGAGGGAGCCAAAAAATGGGAAGAGGGAGCCCGAAAATGGGGAAAGGGAGCCAAAAAATGGGGAGAGGGACCCCGGAAATGGGTGAGGGAGCCCGAAAATGGGATCAGGGAGCCAGAAAATGGGGAAAGGAGCCCGAAAATGGGTCAGGGAGCCAAAAAATGGGGTGAGGGAGACTGAAAATGGGTGAGGGACCCCAAAAATGGGATCAGGGACCCCGAAAATGGGATCAGGGACCCCGAAAATGGGAAGAGGGACCCCGAAAATGGGTCAGGGAGCGCGAAAATGGGGTGAGGGAGCCCAAAATGGGGAGAGGGAGCCAAAAAATGGGGAGAGGGACCCCGAAAATGGGATCAGGGACCCCGAAAATGGGAAGAGGGAGCCAAAAAATGGGATCAGGGACCCCGAAAATGGGGAGAGGGACCCCGAAAATGGGGAGAGGGACCCCGAAAATGGGGAAAGGGATCCCAAAAATGGGTCAGGGAGCCAAAAAATGGGGAAAGGGAGCCCAAAATGGGGTCAGAGAACCCAAAAATGCCCAAAATGGGTCAAGGACCCCAAAACCCCCCGAAAATGGGTCAGGGATCCCCAAAAATGGGTCCGGGAACCCCCAAAACCCCAAAACCGCCCCAGGCCCCTCCCCCACCAGGGGGTTTGCAAGTGAGGGGACCCAAATGTGCCCCTCCCCCACCCCAGGAGCCCCTCCCCCACTTCAAGAGCCCCTCCCCCACCCCAGGAGCCCCTCCCCCACCCAAACCAGCCCCTCCCCAATCCCAGGAGCCCCTCCCCCACCCCAGGAGCCCCTCCCCCACCCCAGGAGCCCCTCCCCCATCCCAGGAGCCCCTCCCCCACCCAAACCAGCCCCTCCCCCACCCCAGGAGCCCCTCCCCCACCCAAACCAGCCCCACCCCCAATCCCAGCAGCCCCTCCCCCAGTTCAAGAGCCCCTCCCCCACCCAAACCAGCCCCTCCCCCACCCAAACCAGCCCCTCCCCCACGGTTATCAGGGTGGGGGAGGCCCGTGGGGGGAGGGGCGCTCACGAAGGCCCCGAAGCGCAGCTCGTCGCCCTCGGCCAGCCGCAGGTCGGCGCGGGCGCCGCTGTCGCGGCCGATGGCGCTGAGGCACCCAAGGGTGCGGCGCAGGGCGCCCGAGCCGGTCACGTGATCCGCGTGGCAGTGCGTATTGGCTGGGGGCGGGAGTGACGTCATCAGGGGGCGACGTCATCGGCAACTCCCAGTGCCCCCCTGGTAATTCCCAGTTGGTCCCAGTCCCTCCCAGTAACTCCCAGTTGGTGCCAGTTCCCTCCCAGTAACTCCCAGTTGGTGCCAGTTCCCTCCCAGTAACTCCCAGTCCCTCCCAGTAACTCCCAGTTGGTCCCAGTTCCCCTCCCAGTAGCTCCCAGTAACTCCCAGTAAATCCCAGTTCCCTCCCAGTAACCCCCCGTTGGTCCCAGTCCATCCCAGTAACTCCCAGTAGATCTCAGTCCTCTCCCAGTAGCTCTCAGTAAGTCCCAGTTCCTCCCAGTTCCCCTCCCAGTAACTCCCAGTGCCCCCCGGTAATTCCCAGTTGATCCCAATCCATCCAAGTCCCTCCCAGTAACTCCCAGTTGGTGCCAGTTCCCTCCCAGTAACTCCCAGTTCCCTCCCAGTAACTCCCAGTTCCTCCCAGTTCCCCTCCCAGTAGCTCCCAGTTCCTCCCAGTAACTCCCAGTTGGTCCCAGTCCATCCCAGTTCCTCTCCCAGTAACTCCAGTGGGCGGAGCTTAAAGGGGCGTGGTGTTGTGGGCGGGGCTTAAATGGCTACAGCACGGTGGGCGTGGCTATGTAGATGATGGGCGGGGCTTAGAGCGACATGTGGGCGGGGCTTAGCGGGGCGTGGTTCTGAGGGCGTGGCCTGAAATGACAGACAGGTCGCTCTTAAAGGGGCACGGTCCTGTGGGCGGGGCTTAAACCGATACAGCACGGTGGGCGTGGCTTTGCAGAGGGATGGGCGGGGCTTAGAGCGACATGTGGGCGGGGCTTCGAGGGGCGTGGTGCTGTGGGCGTGGCCTGAAATGACAGACAGGTCCATCTTAAAAGGGCATGCCCTGTGGGCGGGGCTTAAACCAATACAGCACGGTGGGCGTGGCTATGTAGATGAATGGGCGGGGCTTAGAGCAACATATGGGAGGAGTCTAGAGGGGCGTGGCCTGAAATGACAGACAGGTCCATCTTAAAGGGGCACGGCCCTGTGGGCGGGGCTTAAACTGACACAGCACGGTGGGCGTGGCTTTGCAGATGAATAGGCGGGGCTTAGAGCAACACGTGGGAGGAGTCTAGAGGGGCGTGGCCTGAAATGACAGGTCGCTCTTAAAGGGGCACGGCCCTGTGGGCGGGGCTTAAACCGATACAGCACGGTGGGCGTGGCTATGTAGATGAATGGGCGGGGCTTTCGGCCACAGGTGGGCGGGGCTTCGAGGGGCACCGGGGCGCACCGGCGTAGCGCAGCGTGAGGCCGAGCTCCCGCAGCAGCTGCAGGTCCCGCGGCACCGTCTCCAGCACCGGGTCGATGATGACGGCGTCGCCGGTGGCCGCGTCCGCCAGCACGTAGGTGTAGGTGCAGGAGGAGGCCTCGAAGAGCTGCGGTGGGGAGGGAAAAAACACCCGAAAATAACCCAAAATGGCCGGAAAAAATGGCTCGAAATGTCCTGAAAACATCTGCGGAAATAGCACGGAAAATAGCATAAAGTGTCCTGAAAAAATGGCTCGAAATGTCCTGAAAACGTCCAGAATAATACCCCAAAAAACGCCCTGAAACAGCATCAGGAAATGCCTCAAAAAATCCTGAAAACTTTTGCGAAAATAGCCCGGAAAATACCCCAAAATGTCCTGAAAAAATGCCTCGAAATGTCCTGAAAGCATCCAGAAAAATACCCCAAAAAACGCCCTGGAACAGCATCAAGAAATGTCCTCAAAACATCCTGAAAACTTTTGCAAAAATAGCCCAGAAAATACCCCAAAGTGTCCTGAAAAAATGCGTCAAAAAATCCTGAAAACTTTTGCGAAAATAGCCCAGAAAATAGCCCAAAGTGTCCTGAAAAATGCCTCAGAATGTCCTCAAAACATCTGCCAAAACAGCCCAGGAAAAAGCCCAAAAGCCGCTTTAAGAAAAACCCCAAAACTCTCTTGAAAACAACCCCATATCCTAAAAAAAGCCCCCCTAAAATTTCACAATGAAATCTCCGAAAATCTAGTGAAAAACTCAAAAAATCTAGTGAAAAATCCCCAAAATCTAGTGAAAAACCCCTAAAAATCTCCTCGAAAAAATAATTTCCTCAAAAAAAAAAGAAAAAAAAAAAAAAAAAAAAAAAGCCAAACCAAAAATTCCACATAAACCCCCCAAAACCTCTTTAAACCCCCCCCCTAAATTCTCATCCAAAATCTCCTCGAAAAACCCCAAAAATCGCCCTAAAAACCCCCAAAATTTCCTCAAACCCCCGACAATTTTCTCGGAATCTCCTCAAAACCCCCAAATTTCCTCAGAACCCTCCGAAATCTCTGCAACCTCCCCCAAAAACCTCCGCAAAAAAATCTCAAAAACCGCGAAAAAAATCGTTTTAACCCCCCCCCCCCCCACCTTGCGCTCCTCCCCCACCGTGACCTTCGCCCCCTCCCCTCCCCCACCTGCCGCAGCAGCAGCTGCCGCCCCTCCCCCGCCGCTGTGGCCAGGCCTCGCCCGGTCCCGGTCCCGGTTCTGGTCCCGGTCCCGGTTCTGGTCCCGGTCCCGGTCCCGGTCCCGGTCCAGGCGGCGGCGGCGGCGCGGAGGCGGCGGAGCAGCGCCATGGCCGCGGTGGGGCCCGACGGCGGCGCGGCCGCTTTAAGAGGGGAAGGGGCGGGGCTGGGAGAGGCGGGAACGCCTTAAAAGGGCAACGCTGGGCGTGGTTTAAAAGGGCAACGGTGAGAATAGGGGAAGGGGGACCGCCTTAAAAGGGCAATGCTAGGGGGGAGGCTTAAAAGGGCAACGGTGGGAATAAACGAGGGGGGACCGCCTTAAAAGGGCAATGCTAGGGGGGAGGCTTAAAAGGGCAACGGTGAGAATAAGGGGGGGACCGGCTTAAAAGGGCAACGCCTGAGGGGGCTTTTTGTATTTATCGTGCTTTTTAATAGAAAAATATTAATTTATATTAATGAAAATTAATATATTTATATTTACATTTACATTTATATTTATGTTTAATTTATAACATTATATTTATTTTTACTATTATTATATTTGTTTTAATGTATTTATTTAGTGTATTTGATATATTTATCCAAACAGTATACACTGTATATGATTTATATAGTTTATATTATCCTTAATAAATATTAAGGATATTTTAAGAATATATTATTCTCAATACTTTTTAATACCTTAATATATATTAAAGGTATTTTAAGAATATATTATCCTCAATGCTTTTTAATATTCATTATAACAGAGTTCTGTAATTTTATAACATTTATTATTTATTTAATAATACTTATAAAGATATAATTATGAAATGCTACATTTAATAAAAGTTATAATACTTAAACTTTTAATATCCTTATCCGTAATTTTATTTTTAATGCTTTAACAAAAATCCATTTTTATATTAATTAATTAAGAGGCAACGCTCCTTTAAGAAGCCACGCCCACCCTTTCAAAGCCCCGCCCACTCCCTTAACCCTCATTAATTAATTAACCAATTCATCAATTTCTACCCAAATTCTCTTTATTCGAAATGGAAAAGGGGGCGTGGCCGGGGGGAAGGGGGTGGGGCGCGCCGATGACGTCACAGCGGCGCCGATGACGTCATCGCTGACGTCACCAGGAAGGGCTGGGCCGGCAGGGGGCGCTGCCGCTGCCCGCAGAGCAGCAGCCAATGGGGACGCACCACGAGCAGCGAGGGGCGGAGCTTCAGCGCCTGCCGAGGGGGCGGAGCTTGGGGTTAATTAAAAACCGGGGGGCGGGGCTTGGGGAGCCACGCCCCCCCCGGGGTGGGGCCACACCTCCTGGAGGGCGGGGTCGCGGTCCTGTGATGTCACCACGTGCGTCACCGAGGCGTCCAATGAGGCGGCCAGGGAGCTGCAGGAGCAGTACGGACCAGTGAAAACCAGTATGGACCAGTAAAAACCAGTACGGACCAGTGAAAACCAGTATGGACCAGTACGGACCAGTAAAAACCAGTATGGACCAGTAAAAACCAGTATGGACCAGTACAGACCAGTGAAAACCAGTATGGACCAGTAAAAACCAGTACAGAGCAGTGAGAGCTCCCAGTCCCTCCCAGTACAAACCAGTGACCCCCAACCCCCCTTTAACCCTTTCCCAGTTTATCCCAGTACAAACCAGTGACCCCCAACCCCCCTTTAACCCTTTCCCAGTTTGTCCCAGTATAAACCAGTCCCCCCCAAACCCCTTTAAACCTTTCCCAGTTTATCCCAGTATAAACCAGTCCCCCCAAACCCCTTTAACCCTTTCCCAGTTCCTCCCAGTCCCTCCCAGTCCCTCCCAGTCCAAACCAGTCCGTCCCAGTCTCACCCTCCGAACGCCACCACGAAGCGCCGCAGCTGCCGCCCCTCCCCCGCGGGGAAGTCGCCGTGCAAAAAGAACTTTTTGTCCTCAAAAAAATCTGCGGGAGGGGGAGGGGCCCCCAAAAAACGGGGGGGGGGGCGTGGTCAGAGCCTGGGGAGGGGGAGGGGCAGGGCGGGGGAGGGGCACGCACCGGGCAGGGGGGGGATGGGCTCCTCCCCCTCCTCGTCCTCGCTGTTCTCCTCGGTGGAGCCGCCGTAGGGGTCCGAGCTGGGGGAGGGGACAGGTGAGGCCACGCCCACCTCGGGTGGGGCCACGCCCACCTCAGGTGAGGCCACGCCCACCTCAGGTGAGGCCACACCCACCTCAGGTGCGACCCCGAATGATTCAGGTGAGGCCACGCCCACCTCGGGTGGGGCCACGCCCACCTCAGGTGAGGCCACACCCACCTCAGGTATGACCTCGAATGATTCAGGTGAGGCCACGCCCACCTCAGGTGTGACCCCCAATGATTCAGGTGAGGCCACGCCCACCTCGGGTGGGGCCACGCCCACCTCAGGTGAGGCCACGCCCACCTCAGGTGTGACCCCCAATGATTCAGGTGAGGCCACGCCCACCTCGGGTGAGGCCACGCCCACTCCATGTGTGGTCACGCCCACCTCAGGTGTGGCCCAAAATGTTCCAGGTGAGGCCACGCCCACCTCAGGTGAGGCCACGCCTACCTCATGTGTGACCCATAATTCAGGTGGAACCACGCCCACCTTAGGTGTGACCCCAAATGATTCAGGTGAGGCCACGCCCACCTCAGGTGAGGCCACACCCACCTCATGTGTGACCCAAAATGTTCCAGGTGAGGCCACGCCCACCTCAGGTGTGACCTCAAATTATTCAGGTGAGGCCACGCCCCATTCAGTTGAGACCACGCCCACTCCATGTGTGGCCACGCCCCATTCAGGTGAGGCCACGCCCACCTCAGACACAGCCACGCCCCCTTGTGGCCCCGCCCACCGCAGGAATGGCCACACCCACTCCCCGCGTGGCCCCGCCCCTCAGCCCGGACTCACTCTTCTGATTGGCCGTCGCTGTCAGCTGACTCGGGGGGCGTGGTCCCAGGTGTGTCCAGGTGCGCCGGCCCCGCCCCTTTCCCGTCCTGGGCGGGGGGCGGGGCTTCCTCAGGCCCCTCCCCCTCGCTGCTGGAGGAGGCGGGGCCGTCCAGCAGGTACCTGGGGGCGGGGCGGCGCTGAGCCACGCCCACCGGGGGGCGTGGCCTCACCCAGCCCCTCCCAGGTGGGCGTGGCCACAAAAATCCTCTGGGTGTGGCCAAAGGGGCGTGGCCTGGATGGGTGTGTCCCCCAGGTGGGCGTGGCCTATCGGGGCGTGTCCCCAGGTGTGTGTTTCCCCCACAGGTGCCCCGAAATGTGCCCAGGTAAATGCCCAGGTGTGATCCCATCCCCACCCAGGTGTGCCCAGGTGTGCCAGGTGTATCTCAGCTGTGCCCAGGTGTGATCCTATCCACCCCCAGGTGTGTTTTTAACCCTCTCAGGTGTATTTCAGGGACCCAGGTGTGCCCAGGTGTGCCTCAGGTGTGCCCAGGTATGATCCCATCCCCACCCAGGTGTGCCCAGGCGTGTTTTTATCCCTCTCAGGTGCATTTCAGGTACCCAGGTGTGCCCAGGTGTGTCTCGGTGTGCCCAGGTATGCCTCAGGTGTGCCCAGGTATGACCCCATCCCCCCCCAGGTGTGCCCAGGTGTGTTTCTATTCCTCTGAGGTGTATTTCAGGTACCCAGGTGTGCCCCCAGGTGTGCCCAGGTATGCTAGGTGTGTCTCAGGTGTGCCCCCAGGTGTGCCCAGGTGCATATCAGGTGTGCAGGTGTATCCCTGGTGTGCCCAGGTGTATCCCAGGTGCCCCCAGGTGTGCCCAGGTGCACTCACGGCCCGCAGCTCATCCTCCTGCCCTCCCTCTGGCACGCCCAGATCCATCCAGGTGCCCCCAGGTGCCCCCAGGTGTGCCCAGGTGTGCCCCCAGGTGTCCCAGGTGCGCCAGGTGCACTCACGGCCCGCAGCTCATCCTCCTGCCCTCCCTCTGGCACGCCCAGATCCATCCAGGTGTCCCCAGGTGTGTTTCTATCCCTCTCAGGTGTGCCCAGGTGTGCCCAGGTGTATCCCAGGTGTGCCTGGTGTATCTCAGGTGTGCCCCCAGGTGTGCCCAGGTGTGCCAGGTGTATCCCAGGTGTGCCCCCAGGTGTGCCCAGGTGTATCCCTGGTGTGCCCAGGTGTGCCCAGGTGCGCCAGGTGCACTCACGGCCCGCAGCTCATCCTCCTGCCCTCCCTCTGGCACGCCCAGATCCATCCAGGT
The DNA here is from genome assembly GCF_046129695.1 of Lonchura striata. Lineage (NCBI taxonomy): Eukaryota > Metazoa > Chordata > Aves > Passeriformes > Estrildidae > Lonchura > Lonchura striata. The sequence goes on along the minus strand of NC_134639.1, from coordinate 87,758 downwards.
GCCACCACGACCCCGCCCTGCTGCCGCGCCCGCGCCGCCTTCGGCGTCCTGGCGAACGCGCACCTGCCCAGGTAACACCAAAAAAAACCCCAAAAAACGAATTAAACAAAATTAAAAACCCCGAGCGCGGCCTCCTCCCCGCCCAGGGGGCGTGGCCTCAGAGGGGACGGGGGGGTTCACCTACACCAGGTGAGTGCACTCAGGTGTCCAGTCGGGCCGGTAGTCGGCGCCCAGCGCCGCGGCCGCCGCCCGCAGGTGAGCCCGCAGAGGGTTCTGGAAGCCGCTCAGGGCCAGCACCACGCCCCCCAGAACCGCGCCCCCCGAGTTTTTGGGGGGTCCCGAATTTTTTGGGGAGGGTCCTCCCGGCTTTTTGGGGGGTGCCGGGTTTTTTTGGGAGGGTCCTCCCGGGTTTTTGGGGGTTGCTGAATTTTTTTGGGAGGGTCCTCCCGAGTTTTTGGGGGGTGCCGGGTTTTTTGGGGAGGGTCCCAGATTTTTTGGGGGGGTTTTTTTGGGTTTCTTGGGGGTGGTGCCGTTGGTGGGGGAGGGGGGGGTGGGGGAGGGGGGGGCGGCGCTTGGGGGGCTGTGGGAGAAAAAAAAATGGGGGGGGGGGTGTTCAGGTAAGGTTTGGGGGGTCCCAGGTGGGGTTTGGGGGGGCCCAGGTGGGATTTGGGGGTTCCCAGGTGGGGTTTGGGGGGGCCCAGGGGGGATTTGGGGGGGCCCAGGTGGGATTTGGGGGGGCCCAGGTGGGGTTTGGAGGGTCCCAGGTGGGGTTTGGGGGGGCCCAGGTGGGGTTTGGGGGGGCCCAGGTGGGGCTTGGGGGGTCCCAGGTGTCGTTTGGAAATCCCCAGGTAGGGTTGGGGGGGCCCAGGTGGGGTTTGGGGGTCCCAGGTTGGGTTTGGAGGGTCCCAGGTGGGATTTGGGGTCCCAGGTGGGGTTTGGGGGGCCCAGGTGGGGTTTGGGGGGTCCCAGGTGGGGTTTGGGGGGCCCAGGTGGGGGTTTGGGGGCCCCAGGTGGGGTTTGGGGGTTCCAGGTGGGGTTTGGGGGTTCCAGGTGGGGTTTGGGGGGTCCCAGGTGGGGTTTGGAGGGTCCCAGGTGGGGTTTGGGGGTCTCAGGTGTGATTTCAGGGAGTTTTGGGGTCCCAGGTGAGATTTTGGGTTCCCCAGGTGTGCTCAGGTGAGGTTTGGAGCCCCCCAGGTGTGCCCAGGTGTATTTTGGGGTCCTCCACGTGTATTTTGGGGTTCCCCAGGTGTGCCCAGGTGTGTTTTTCAGGTTCCCCAGGTATACCCAGGTGCATTTCGGGGTCCCCCAGGAGTGCCCAAGGGAAGGTTTGGAGCCCCCCAGGTGTGCCCAGGTGTATTTTGGGGTCCCCCAGGTGTATTTTGGGGTCCCCCAGGTGTGCCCAGGTGTATTTTGAGGTCCCCCAGGTGCATTTCGGGGTCCCCCAGGTGTGCCCAGGTGTGTTTTTCAGGTCCCCCAGGTGTGCCCAGGTGTATTTTGGGGTCCCCCAGGTGTATTTTGGGGTTCCCCAGGTGTGCCCAGGTGCATTTCGGGGTCCCCCAGGTGTGCCCAGGTGTATTTTGGGGTTCCCCAGGTGTGCCCAGGTGTATTTTGGGGTCCCCCAGGTGCATTTCGGGGTCCCCCAGGTGTGCCCAGGTGCGCCTCACCTGTGTGACGTCACTGCTGCCCTGCAGCGCGGCCGAGGCGTAGCTGGGCCCGGGGGGGGCCTGGGCGGGGGCTGGGGGGGGAGGGGAGACCGTGAGGGGTGGGGGAGGGGCTTACCTGGGTGGGGGAGGGGCTGTATGGGGAGGGGGAGGGGCTGAATGGGGAGGGGCTGTATGGGGAGGGGCTTACCTGGGTGGGGGAGGGGCTTACCTGGGAGGGGCTTACCTGGGTGGGGGAGGGGCTGTATGGGGAGGGGCTTACCTGGGAGGGGGAGGGGCTGTATGGGGAGGGGGAGGGGCTTACCTGGGAGGGGCTTACCTGGAGTGGGGGAGGGGCTTATCTGGGTGGGGGAGGGGCTGTATGGGGAGGGGGAGGGGCTTACCTGGGAAGGGGAGGGGCTCACCTGGGGTGGGGGAGGGGCTTATCTGGGTGGGGGAGGGGCTGTATGGGGAGGGGGAGGGGCTGAATGGGGAGGGGCTGTATGGGGAGGGGGAGGGGCTTACCTGGGAGGGGGAGGGGCTTACCTGGGGTGGGGGAGGGGCTTATCTGGGTGGGGGAGGGGCTGTATGGGGAGGGGGAGGGGCTTACCTGGGAAGGGGCTCACCTGGGGTGGGGGAGGGGCTTATCTGGGTGGGGGAGGGGCTGTATGGGGAGGGGGAGGGGCTTACCTGGGAAGGGGCTCACCTGGGGTGGGGGAGGGGCTTATCTGGGTGGGGGAGGGGCTGTATGGGGAGGGGGAGGGGCTTACCTGGGAAGGGGCTCACCTGGGGTGGGGGAGGGGCTTATCTGGGTGGGGGAGGGGCTGTATGGGGAGGGGGAGGGGCTGTATGGGATGGGGGAGGGCCTTACCTGGGGTGGGGGAGGGGCGGCGGTAGAACAGGGCCCCGGGGGGGCGCCGGGGGCTCCCCTCCCCCTCCTGGCGCAGCGTGAAGGGACCCAGGCGGCGGCGCTGGGGGAGGGGCACGGCGGTCACTCGGGGTCACTCGGGGTCAGGGGTCACTCGGGGTCACTCGGGGTCACTCAGGGTCACTCGGGGTCACTCGGGGGTCACTCGGGGTCACTCAGGGTCACTCATTGGTCACTCATTGGTCACTCATTGGTCACTCACTGGTCACTCATGGTCACTCATGGTCACTCAGGGTCACTCAGTGGTCAGTGGTCACTCAGGGTCACTCACTGGTCACTCAGTGGGTCACTGGTCACTCATGATCACTCATGGTCACTCATTGGTCACTCACTGGTCACTCATTGGTCACTCTGGTCACTCAGTAGGTCAGTGGTCACTCATTGGTCACTCACTGGTCACTCAGGGTGACTTGTGGTCACTCTGGTCACTCATTGGTCACTCACCGGGGCCGGGGGCGGTTCCTCGCCCTCCTCAGGGGCCGCGAACACCCGGATGAAGGCGAGGCCGTAGGGGCGGCTCTGGGGGCGGGGCCAACAGGTGAGTCCTGACCAGGTGACCCTGACCAGGTGACCCTGACCAGGTGAGTCCTGACCAGGTGACCCTGACCAGGTGACCCTGACCAGGTGAGCCATGACCGCCCCCCCCCCAGGTGCCCTCCCTGCCCCTCAGGTGAGCCCTGACCCTCCCCAGGTGAGCCCTGACCCTCCCCAGGTGAGCTCCTCCCCCTCTCAGGTGAGCCCTGACCCTCCCCAGGTGCCCTCCCTGTCCCTCAGGTGTGCTCTGACCCCACCAGGTGAGCCCCAGGTGCCCCCTGCCCGCCCAGGTGTGCTCTGCCCCTCCCAGGTGAGCCCCAGGTGCCCCCTGCCCCCCCCAGGTGTGCTCTGACCCCCTCAGGTGAGCTCCAGGTGTCCCCTGCCCCCCTCAGGTGCCCTCTCAGCCCCCCCAGGTGAGCCCCAGGTGCCCCCTGCCCCCTCCAGGTGAGCCCCAGGTGCCCCCTGCCCCCCCCAGGTGCCCCCTGCCCGCCCCAGGTGCCCCCTGCCCGCCCCAGGTGCGCCCCAGGTGCCCCCTGCCCCCCCCCAGGTGCGCCCCAGGTGCCCCCTGCCCCCCCCCAGGTGCGCTCTGACCCCTCCAGGTGCGCCCCAGGTGCCCCCTGCCCCACCCAGGTGTGCTCTGACCCCCCCAGGTGAGCTCCAGGTGCCCCTTGCCCCGCCCAGGTGCGCTCTGCCCCCCCCAGGTGCGCTCTGACCCCTCCAGGTGAGCTCCAGGTGCCCCTTGCCCCGCCCAGGTGCGCTCTGACCCCTCCAGGTGAGCCCCAGGTGCGCCCTGCCCCCCCCAGGTGCGCCCCAGGTGCCCCCTGCCCCTCCAGGTGCCCTCCCAGTCCCCCCAGGTGAGCCCCAGGAGCCCCCTGCCCGCCCAGGTGCGCTCACCTGGCAGTAGGGCTGGCTCAGCACCACCTGCAGCCGGTCCCACCTGGCCGTGGGCGTGGCCGGACGCTTGACCAGCGCCTCGGGCCCGAAGAGCCGCACCCGGCCCGGCCCCGCCCCCGCCCGGCTCTCGCTGGGCGACATCAGCGCCGCGCTGGGCAGCAGCACCTGCGGGCACAGGTAAGGCTCAGGTGTGCCCAGGTACCCCCAGGTGTGCCCAGGTATGGTTTAGGTGTGCCCAGGTACCCCCAGGTGTGCACCCACCTGTGCCCAGGTAAGGTTTAGGTGTGCCCAGGTACCCCCAGGTGTGCCCAGGTGTGTTTTTGGGTGCCCAGGTGTGTTTTTAGCTGTGCCCAGATGTGTGTTTTGGTGTCCCAGGTGTGCCCAGGTGCCCCAGGTGTGTTTTTGGGTGCCCGGGTGTGCCCAGGTGTGTTTTTAGTTGTGCCCAGGTGCCCCAGGTGTGTTTTTGGGTGCCCCAGCTGTGCCCAGGTGTGTTTTTAGCTGTGCCCAGCTGTGTTTTTGGGTGCCCAGATGAGCCCAGGTGCCCCAGGTGTGTGTTTGGGTGTCCCAGGTGTGCCCAGGTGCCCCAGGTGTATTTTTGGGCACCCCAGGTGTGCCCAGGTGTATTTTTGGGTGCCCCCGGTGTGCCCAGCTGTGTGTTTGGGTGTCCCAGGTGTGCCCAGATGTGTTTTTAGCTGTGCCCAGGTGTGTTTTTGGGTGCCCCAGCTGTGCCCAGGTGTGTTTTTAGCTGTGCCCAGGTGTGTGTTTGGGTGCCCAGGTGTGTTTTTAGCTGTGCCCAGGTGTGTGTTTGGGTGCCCAGGTGTGCCCAGGTGCCCCAGGTGTATTTTTGGGCACCCCAGGTGTGCCCAGGTGTGTTTTTGGGTGCCCAGGTGTATTTTTAGCTGTGCCCAGGTGTGTGTTTGGGTGCCCAGGTGTGCCCAGGTGTGTTTTTAGCTGTGCCCAGGTGTGTGTTTGGGTGCCCAGGTGTGTTTTTGGGTGCCCAGGTGTGTTTCTCGCTGCGCCCAGGTGTGTGTTTGGGTGCCCAGGTGTGCCCAGGTGTGTTTTTAGCTGTGCCCAGGTGTGTGTTTGGGTGCCCAGGTGTGCCCAGGTGTGTTTTTGGGTGCCCAGGTGTGCTCAGGTGTGTTTCTCGCTGTGCCCAGGAGTGTGTTTGGGTGCCCAGGTGTGCCCAGGTGCCCACGGGCTCACCTGGAAGTCGCCCCCGGCCGAGGAGCCCAGCAGCACCTCCACGAAGGCGGCGCCGTCGTTGCCGACGTGCAGGGAGTGAATGGGGCGGGTGTCACCCAGCTGGGGGAGCCACCAGTATAAACCAGTATAAACCAGTACAGACCAGGATAAACCAGTACAAACCAGTACAGAGCAGTATGAACCAGTACAGACCAGTACAAACCAGTATAAACCAGTACGGAGCAGTATGAACCAGTGCAGACCATTTCTGCCCCACTCAGGAGGAGCCTCCCAGTTCCCTCCCAGTCCCTCCCAGTTTATCCCAGTCCCTCCCAGTTCCCTCCCAGTCCCCGCCAGTCCCTCCCAGTTCCCTCCCAGTCCCTCCCAGTCCCTCCCAGTTCATCCCAGTCCCTCCCAGTTTGTCCCAGATTATCCCAGTTCAGCCCCACTGCCCTCCCAGTTGGTCCCAGTTTGTCCCAGTCCCCTCCCACTACATCCCAGTAACCCCCAGTCCCCTCCCAGTGCCCCCAAACCCCCTCTCAGTCACCCCCAGTCCCTTCCCAGTCCATCCCAGTTTATCCCAGTCCATCTTAATCCCCTCCCAGTTTATCCCAGTTCCCCTCGATGCCCTCCCAGTCCATCCCAGTCTCTCCCAGTCCATTCCAATCCTCTCCAAGTGTATCCCAGTTACTCCCAGTCTATCCCAGTCCCTCCCAATCCCCCCAAACCCTCTTCCAATTTATCCCAGTCCCCCCCAATCCCCTCCCAGTTTATCCCAGTCCCTCTCAATCCCCTCCCAGTCCACCCCAGTTCATCCCAGTCCCTCCCAATCCCTTCCCAGTCTATCCCAGTCCTTCCTAATCCCTTCCCAGTTCATCCCAATCCCCTCCCAGTTTGTCCCAGTCCATCCCAGTCCCCCTCAATCCCCTCCCAGTCCCCGCCAGTCCCTCCCAGTTTATCCCAGTCCCCTCCCAGTTTATCCCACTCCTCTCCCAGTCCCTTCCCAGTTACTCCCAGTCCCCGCCAGTCCCTCCCAGTTTATCCCAGTCCCTCCCAGTTCATAGTTCATCCCAGTCCCAGTTCATCCCAGTTTCCTCCCAGTTTATCCCACTCCTCTCCCAGTCCCTCCCAGTTCATCCCAGTCCTCTCCCAGTCCCTCCCAGTTCATCCCAGTCCCCTCCCAGTTTATCCCACTCCTCTCCCAGTCCCTCCCAGTTAACCCAGTCCCCTCCCACTTTATCCCACTCCCCTCCCAGTCCCTCCCAGTCCCTCCCAGTTACCCCCAGCCCCACCTCCAGCACCACGCTCAGCTGTTTCTCGCCCGCCGCCGCTCCCCTCCACTTCCCGCCATCCTCGGGCCGCAGCAGATTCTCCGCCGGGTGCCGCTGCGGACGCACCGAACCCTCAGAACCGAGCCCCGGTACCGCCGAGCCCAGCCCGGCTCCTCCCGAACCTCCCCGGGACCCACCGGGTCCGCGCTGGTCACCGACACCACCCGGGCGAACGGGATCTCCGCCATGAGGGCCGCGCCGGAAGTCCCCTCAGAGCGGCACCGGAAGCCGCCTCAGCGCCGCACCGGAAGTCGCCTCAGCGCCGCACCGGAAGTCGCCTCAGCGCGCCCTCCCGGGCCGCTCTGCTCCGCGCGACTCTGGGGCTCCATAGCGCGCGCCCATTGGCTGCGCGCATGCGCGGGGCGCGCTCTACCCGCGCGTCCTCCCAGCGGAGTTTTTCCCGCCTTTTTCCAAGCGCGGGAAGCCGTGAGGGGAAAGGAAATAATTAAACCTCCGCCAGGGTAATTAAGCTTCATTAATCCTTAGGGAAAGGCAATTAATCACGACTTGGCGCTAATTAAGACAAAGAAAAGGCGCTTTGGGCTGTTTATTAGCGCGGGGGGAGCCGCCTCAGAGCCGTGAGGGGAAAGGAGATAAGGAAACCTCGGCGAGGGTAATTAGGCGTCATTAATTAACGAGGGGGGTCGTTAATGAAGAGCAGCACGAGGCTCCCAGTGCTCCCAGTTTATCCCAGTAAGCGGCCGTACTCAGCCAGGGCTGAGGATTTCTTCACCCCGTCCCAAATGCGGGCGGCGTAGTGGAACCTGCACCAGTATGGACCAGTATAAACCAGTATATACCAGTATAAACCAGTACGGACCAGTATAAACCAGTACGGACTGGTACAGGTAATGAGCACCCTCCCAGTTCCCCCCAGTTCGCTCCCAGTCCCCTCCCAGTTTATTCCAATCCCCTCCCAGTATAAACCAGTAACCCCGAATCCCCTCCCAGTATAAACCAGTCCCCCCAAATCCCCTCCCAGTATAAACCAGTAACCCCAAATCCCCTCCCAGTATAAACCAGTAACCCCGAATCCCCCTTTAACCCTTTCCCAATCCCCTCCCAGTTCCCCCCAGTCCCCTCCCAGTATAAACCAGTCCCTCCCAATCCCTTCCCAGTTGCTCACAGTCCCCTCCCAGTCCCTCCCAGTATAAACCAGTAACCCGAAATCTCCATTTAACCCTCTCCCAGTTCCTCCCAGTCACCCCCAAACTCCTCCCAGTCCCTCCCAGTATAAACCAGTAACCCCAAAACCCCATTTAACCCTTTCCCAGTCCCTCCCAGTATAAACCAGTACCCCCAAACCCCCTTTAACCCTTTCCCAACCCCTCCCAGTCCCCTCCCAGTATAAACCAGTTACCCCAAATCCCCTTTTAACCCTTTCCCAACCCCTCCCAGTATAAACCAGTGCCCCAAACCCCCTTTAACCCTTTCCCAGCCCCTCCCAGTCCCCCCCGAAGCCCTCCCAGTATAAACCAGTCTCACCAGTTGCGCTCGGTCAGCAGGCTGTGGGATAACTGGGAGCGCGCGGCCGCCAGGACCCTCCCCCGCAGCCGGGCCAGGAGCCCCCCCAGCCCCCCCCGGCCGCGGAACGGGGGCAGGGCCGGGAACAGCGCCCCTCCCCCACCTGCGGGGTTCGTACTGGTTTGTACTGGGATAAACTGGGAGGGACGGGTTTATACTGGGTTTGGACTGGGAGGGGGTTTGGGGAGCACGGGGAGGGACTGGGACGTACTGGGATGGACTGGAATGGACTGGGAGGGGGTTTGAGGGGGCTGGGGTGGGTTTGGAGGGGATTGGGGTAGACTGGGATGGACTGGGATATACTGGTTTATACTGGTTTGGACTGGTTTGGACTGGTTTATACTGGTTTGAACTGGTTTATACTGGTTTGGACTGGGACGGGGTTTGGGGAGCACCGGGATGGACTGGGCCATACTGGGATGGACTGGGAGTGGGTTTGGGGGGGGTCTGGGGTGGGTTCAGAGGGGACTGGGATATACTGGGCCATACTGGGATGTACTGGGATGGACTGGGAGGAGGTTTGGGGGGTCTGGGGTGGGTTCAGAGGGGACTGGGGTGTACTGGGATGTACTGGGCCATACTGGGATGTACTGGGATGTACTGGGATGGACTAGGAGGGGGTTTGGGGGGGATTAGGCTGTACTGGGATATAGTGGGCCATACTGGGATGGACTGGGATGTACTGGGAGTGGGTTTGGGGGGTCTGGGATGGGTTCAGAGGGGACTGGGCCATACTGGGATGTACTGGGCCATACTGGGATGGACTGGGATGGACTGGGAGGAGGTTTGGGGGGTCTGGGATGGGTTTAGACCGGACTGGGCTGTACTGGGATGGACTGGGAGGAGGTTTGAGGGGTCTGGGGTGGGTTCAGAGGGGACTGGGCTGTACTGGGTTGTACTGGGGTGTACTGGGCCATACTGGGATGGACTGGGATGGACTGGGAGGAGGTTTGGGGGATCTGGGGTGGGTTCAGAGGGGACTGGGCCATACTGGGATGTACTGGGATGGACTGGGATGGACTGGGAGGGGGTTTGGGGGGAATTAGGCTGTACTGGGATATACTGGGCCATACTGGGATGGACTGGGAGGAGGTTTGGGGGGGTCTGGAGTGGGTTCAGAGGGGACTGGGATGTACTGGGCTGTACTGGGAGGGGGTTTGGGGGGGATTAGGGTGTACTGGGATATACTGGGCCATACTGGGATGGACTGGGATGTACTGGGATGTACTGGGCTGTACTGGGATGGACTGGGAGGAGGTTTGGGGGGTCTGGGGTGGGTTCGGAGGGGACTGGGCCATACTGGGCTGTACTGGGCCATACTGGGATGTACTGGGCCATACTGGGATGTACTGGGCTGTACTGGGATGTACTGGGAGGAGGTTTGGGGGGTCTGGGATGGGTTCAGAGGGAACTGGGGTGTACTGCGTTGTACTGGGCCATACTGGGATGTACTGGGAAGGGGCCCAGGGTGCCCAGGGGCTGTCTCTGGGGACCCGCACTGGTCCGTACTGGTCCGTACTGGTCCGTACTGGTCCGCACTGGTCTCACCTCGGGGCAGGGCGTCCTCGGGCTCCTCCTCCAGGGGCGGCAGCAGGAACAGATTCACCTCGGGCTCGGGGGGGGGCCCGGGGGGGAGGGGAGGAGCTCCCGCATGGACAGCGAGCCTGGGGGGCCAAAATCACCCCAAAATTATCCCGAAATTATCCCGAAATTATCCTGAAATCATCCTGAAATTATCCCGAAATCATCCTGAAATTATCCCGAAATTATCCTGAAATCATCCTGAAATTATCCCGAAATTATCCCGAAATTATCCCGAAATTATCCCAAAATCATCCTGAAATTATCCCAAAATCACCCCAAAATTATCCCAAAATTATCCTGAAATTATCCCGAAATTATCCTGAAATTATCCTGAAATTATCCCAAAATCATCCTGAAATTACCCCGAAATCATCCTGAAATTATCCTGAAATTATCCTGAAATTATCCCGAAATTATCCCAAAATCATCCTGAAATTATCCTGAAATTATCCCAAAATCATCCTGAAATTATCCTGAAATTATCCCAAAATCATCCTGAAATTATCCTGAAATTATCCCGAAATTATCCCAAAATCATCCTGAATTTATCCTGAAATTATCCCGAAATTATCCCAAAATCACCCCAAAATTACCCCAAAATCATCCTGAAATTATCCCGAAATTATCCTGAAATTATCCCAAAATCATCCTGAAATTATCCCAAAATTATCCCGAAATCATCCTGAAATTACCCCGAAATCATCCCGAAATTATCCCAAAATCACCCCAAATCACCTCAAAAATCGCCCCCAAAATCACCCTAAAAATCGCCCAAAATCACCCCCAAAATCATCCTGAAATAATCCCAAAATCATCCTGAAATTATCCCAAAATCATTCCGAAATTATCCCAAAATCACCCCCAAAATTACCCCAAAATCACCACCAAAATCAGCAAAAATCTCCCCAAAATCCCCCCAAATCCACCCCAATCCCCCAAAATCCCCCCAAAATCCCCCCAAATCCCCCCAAATTTCCCCAAATCCCCCCAAAATCCCCCCAAAATCCCGCAAATCCCCCCCAAAATCCCCCCAAAATCCCCCAAAATCCCCGAAAATCCCCAAATTTCCCCAAATCCCCCAAAATCCCCCCAAATCCCCCAAAATCCCCCCCAAATCCCCCCAAATTTCCCCAAATTTCCCCAAAATCCCCCAAAATCCCCCAAATCCCCCCCAAATTTTCCAAAATCCCCCCAAATCCCCCCCAAATCCCCCCAAATCCCCCCAAATCCCCCCAAATCCCCTCAAATCCCCCCAAAATCCCCGAAAACCCCCAAATCCCCCCAAAATCCCCCAAATTTCCCCAAATCCCCCAAAATCCCCCAAATCCCCCCCGAAATCCCCCAAATTTCCCCCAAATCCCCCCAAATCCCCCAAATCCCCCCAAATTTCCCCAAATTTCCCCCAAATCCCCCCAAATCCCCCCCAAAATCCCCCCAAATCCCCCAAATTTCCCCAAAATCCCCCCAAAATCCCCCAAATCCCCCCAAAATCCCCCAAATCCCCCCAAAATCCCCCAAAATCCCCGAAAATCCCCAAATTTCCCCAAATTTCCCCAAATCCCCCAAAATCCCCCCCAAAATCCCCCAAATTTCCCCCAAATTTCCCCAAAATCCCCCAAAATCCCCCAAATCCCCCCAAATCCCCCCGAAATCCCCCAAATTTCCCCAAATTCCCCCAAAATCCCCCCAAATCCCCCAAATCCCCCAAATTTCCCCCAAATCCCCCAAATCCCCCCAAAATCCCCCCAAATCCCCCCAAAATCCCCCCCCAAAATCCCCAAATTTCCCCAAATTTCCCCAAATCCCCCCAAAATCCCCCAAATCCCCCCAAATCCCCCCAAATTTCCCCAAAATCCCCCAAATCCCCCCAAAATCCCCCAAATTTCCCCAAATTTCCCCAAATCTCCCCAAATTTCCCCAAATTTCCCCAAATTTCCCCAAATCCCCCAAATTTCCCCAAATTTCCCCAAATTCCCCCAAATTTCCCCAAATTTCCCCAAATCCCCCAAATTTCCCCAAATTTCCCCAAATCCCCCCAAATTTCCCCAAAATCCCCCAAATCCCCCAAATCCCCAAAATCCCCAAATTTCCCCAAAATCCCCCAAATCCCCGTACCGCGGTACTTGAGGCGCGAGTGCGCCATCAGGCGCCCGAGCACTCGCTGCATCTGCCCCACGCGCCGCGGCGAGAACGACTCGGGGGGCGCGCGGGTCTGCACGAACACTGCGGGCAGGGGCACACCTGGCACACCTGGCACACCTGGCACACCTGGGCACACCTGGCACACCTGGTAACCCCAATTCCACCCCAAAAAAACCCAAAAATCCCCTAAAAAACACCCAAAAATCCCAAAATCCTGGGGCTGTTTTTAGCCTGGGGTGGAGAGAACTGATCTGGGCACACCTGGCACACCTGGGCACACCTGGTAACCCCAATTCCACCCCAAAAACCCCAAAAATCCCCTAAAAAACACCCAAAAATCCCAAAATCCTGAGGCTGTTTTTAGTTTGGGGTGGAGAGAACTGATCTGGGCACACCTGGCACACCTGGGCACACCTGGCACACCTGGTAACCCCAATTCCACCCCAAAAAACCCCTAAAAAAACACCCAAAAATCCCAAAATCCTGGGGCTGTTTTTAGTTTGGGGTGGAGAGAATTCACCTGGGCACACCTGGGCACACCTGGCACACCTGGCAGCCCCTAAAAAACCCCAATTCCACCCCAAAAAACCCAAAAATCCCCTAAAAAACCCCAAAATCCTGGAGCCATTTTTAGTTTGGGGTGGAGAGAATTCACCTGGGCACACCTGGCAGACCTGGGGAGGGTCAGGAACTATGGGGCAGATCTGTGGGCCAGATCTATGGGTCAGGATCTATGGGGCAGGTCAGGATCTGTGGGTCTCACCCAGGTGTGGGTCAGATCTATGGGTCAGGATCTATGGGTCAGGTCAGGATCTGTGGGTCAGATCCGTGGGTCTCACCCAAGTGTGGGTCAGATCCGTGGGTCAGATCTATGGGTCAGATCTATGGGTCAGGTCAGGATCTATGGGTCAGATCCGTGGGTCAGGATCTATGGGTCAGGATCTATGGGTCTCACCCAGGTGTGGGTCAGGATCTATGGGTCAGGATCCATGGGTCAGATCCGTGGGTCAGGATCTATGGGGCTCAGATCAGATCCATGGGGCAGGATCTATGGGTCAGATCCGTGGGTCTCACCCAGGTGTGGGTCAGATCTGTGGGTCAGGATCCGTGGGTCTCACCCAGGTGCGGGTAATACTCCGAGGGCTCCTCGGCTCCGGCCCCGCTCGACTCGTGGCTCGGCGACGGCGTCGGTGGCTTCACCATCTCGGCCGTCTGCAGGAACCTGTGGGGCAGTTATGGGGCACTTGTGGGGCACTTGTGGGGCGGTTTGGGGCACTTGTGGGGCACTTTGGGGTGGTTGTGGGGCAGTTTGGGGCACTTGTGGGGCGGTTTGGGGCACTTGTGGGGCACTTGTGGGGCAATTTGGGGCAGTTTTGGGGCGCTTGTGGGGCACTTTGGGGTGGTTGTGGGGCGCTTGTGGGGCACTTGTGGGGTGGTTTGGGGCAGTTTGGGGCACTTTGGGGCAGTTTGGGGCACTTGTGGGGCAGTTTGGGGCACTTTGGGGCAGTTTGGGGCACTTGTGGGGCAGTTTGGGGCACTTTGGGGCACTTGTGGGGCGCTTTGGGGCAGTTTGGGGCAGTTTGGGGCACTTTGGGGCACTTGTGGGGCAGTTTGGGGCACTTGTGGGGCAGTTTGGGGCACTTGTGGGGCGCTTGTGGGGCGCTTTGGGGCAGTTTTGGGGCGGTTTGGGGCAATTTAGGGTCACTTTAGGGTCATTTTTGGGCAGTTTTGGGGTCACTTTGAGGTCAGTTTTGGGCTCATTTTGGGTCATTTTGGGGTCAGTTCTGGGGTCACTTTGGGGTCAGTTTTGGGTCAGTTCTGGGGTCACTTTAGGGTCACTTTTTGGGTCACTTTTGGGGTCACTTTTGGGGTCATTTTGGGTCATTTCTGGGTCACTTTAGGGTCATTTCAGGGTCATTTTTGGACCAGTTTTGGGGTCACTTTGGGGTCATTTTGGGTCAATTTAGGGTCAATTTTGGGGTCACTTTTGGGTCAGTTTTGGGGTCATTTTGGGTCACTCTTGGGTCAGTTCTGGGGTCACTTTGGGGTCATTTTGGGTCATTTCTGGGTCACTTTAGGGTCATTTCAGGGTCATTTTTGGACCAGTTTTGGGGTCACTTTGGGGTCAGTTTTTGGGTCAATTTAGGGTCAGTTTTGGGATAATTTTGGGGTCAGTTCTGGGGTCATTTTAGGGTCAGTTTTGGGATAATTTTGGGTCATTTCTGGGTCACCTTTGTATCAGTTCTGGGGTCACTTTGAGGTCACTCTTGGCTCAGTTCTGGGGTCACTCTGGGGTCACTTTTGGGCTCGTTTTGGCTCATTTTTGGCTCAGTTCTGGGGTCACTCTGGGGTCACTCTGGGGTCACTTTTGGGCTCATTTTGGCTCATTTTGGGTCACTCTGGGGCCCTTTGGGTCTCACCTGTAGAGCCCCAGGTCGGTGAACCAATCCTGCACCAGCAGCACCACGTGGCACACGGTGAACAGGAAGGCGGCGATCTGCAACGACTGCGCGGGGCTGCTCATTAGCATAATCTGCATATCCAGCGCCTCATTAGCATACCAAGACCCCGCCCTCACCTGCGTCTCCACGTAGGCGTGGGGCAGCGCGAACTCCGGCGGAAGCTTCCGGTCGTTGTTGATCAGGTGATCCAGGTGGGCGGGGCTGAGGATGGGCTGGGGGCGTGGCCAAGAGGGGCGTGGCCTGTGAGGCCACGCCCATCCCTCCCGGTATGGTAATGAGGGGGCGGGGAAAGGGGGGGGGTCGGGTAATTAGGGGAGTGGCGGTAGGTAGGGTAATTATGGTAATTGGGGTGATTACAGTAATTAGGGTATTTACGGTAAATGGGGTAATTATGTTAATTAGGTCAAAGATGGTAATTAGGGTATTTACGGTAAATGGGGCAATTATGGTAATTAGGCCGAAGATGGTAATTACGGTAATTGGAGCAATTAACGGCAATTGGGGTAATTACGGTAAATGGGGCAATTATGGTAATTAGGTCAAAGATGGTAATTAGGGTATTTACGGTAAATGGGGCAATTATGGTAATTAGGCCGAAGATGGTAATTATGGTAATTGGAGCAATTAATGGCAATTGGGGTAATTACGATAAATGGGGTAATTATGGTAATTAGGTCGAAGATGGTAATTAGGGTAATTATGGTAAATGGGGCAATTATGGTAATTAGGGCGAAGATGGTAATTACGGTAATTGGAGCAATTAACAGCAATTGGGGTATTTACGGTAAATGGGGTAATTATGGTAATTAGGCCGAAGATGGTAATTACGGTAATTGGAGCAATTAATAGCAACTGGGGTAATTACAGTAATTAGGGTGATCATGGTAATTAAGCTGAAGATGGCGATTGGGTAATTACGGTAAATGGGGTAATTACAGTAATTGGGGTAATTATGTTAATTAGAGTAAGTAGGGTAATTGGGTAATTACGGTAAATTGAATCATTGGGGTAAATACGGTAATTAGGCTATAAATGTGGTAATTACATCGATTGGGGTAATTAAGGTGATTATGGTGATGAGGCTACGTGTGGCAAATTGAATAATTGGGGCAATTCTGGTAATTGGAGTAATTCTGGTAATTAACTTGATTATGGTAATTTGCCTGGTTATGGTAATTAGGTTAGATATGGTAACTACAATACTTATTTAATTAAAGTAAATTAAATCATTTGGCTTATTACAGTAATGGAGATAATTATGGCAACTGTGATTATGGCGATTAAGATCTACTGCAATCTATTATTATAATTACTGCAACACTGTTAACGACACAAAGTTAATTAAGCACAACTAATCAACTTTCGGGCTAATTTCGAACAACATTCGTGCTAATAATCATCATTTTCACAAACATTAGCGCTAATTAACGGCAGTTAATCCCAGATACTGGTTGATGGGGGGAGCTGGGAGGTAATGAATATTAATTAGCGCTAATTAGCGTTAATTACCTGGGTGTCCAGGAAGAGCACGCGCTCCTGGGTGACGAAGAGGTCGATGCCGCCGGTCTGGGCCCCGCCGCGCTCGCGGAGCTCCGGCGGCTGCGGCCGGAACACGAACGAGCTGCGGGACCAGTTCGGACCAGTATGGACCAGTATGGACCAGTATGGACCAGTACGGACCAGTACGGACCAGTATGGACCAGTGAAAACCAGTACGGACCAGTACGGACCAGTACGGACCAGTATGGACCAGTATGGACCAGTATGGACCAGTATGGACCAGTATGGACCAGTACGGACCAGTATGGACCAGTATGGACCAGTATGGACCAGTGAAAACCAGTATGGACCAGTACGGACCAGTAAAAACCAGTATGGACCAGTGAAGACCAGTATGGACCAGTGAAAACCAGTATGGACCAGTATGGACCAGTACGGACCAGTATGGACCAGTACGGACCAGTACGGACCAGTATGGACCAGTATAAACCAGTGAAAACCAGTATGGACCAGTGAAAACCAGTATGGACCAGTATGGACCAGTAAAAACCAGTATGGACCAGTGAAGACCAGTATGGACCAGTGAAAACCAGTATGGACCAGTATGGACCAGTACGGACCAGTATGGACCAGTATGGACCAGTGAAAACCAGTATGGACCAGTATGGACCAGTATGGACCAGTACGGACCAGTATGGACCAGTACGGACCAGTACGGACCAGTATAAACCAGTGAAAACCAGTATGGACCAGTAAAAACCAGTATGGACCAGTATAAACCAGTATGGACCAGTACGGACCAGTACGGACCAGTAAAAACCAGTATAACCAGTATAAATCAGTAACCCACCCCACTGGCCCCGAAACCCATCCCAGTTCACCCCAATCCCCTCCCAGTACAAACCAGTATAAACCAGTGACCCCAAACCCCATTTTAACCCTTTCCCAGCCCCTCCCAGTACCTCCCAATCCCCTCCCAGTACAAACCAGTAACCCCAAACCCCCTTTAACCCCTCCCAGTATAAACCAGTAACCCCAAACCCCATTTTAACCCTTCCCCCACCCCTCCCAGTACAAACCAGTAACCCAAAACCCCCTTTAACCCTTTCCCATCCCCTCCCAGTATAAACCAGTAACCCCAAACCCCCCTTTAACCCCTCCCCAGCCCCTCCCAGTATAAACCAGTGCTCCCAGTACCGCGGGTCCTCCTCGGGCTGGTTCCCGGCCAGCAGCGACATCACCGTGGACTTGCCGGTGCCCTGCAGCCCCAGCGCCCCCACCACCAGCACGTCCGTCTGCTCCAGCAGGAACTGGGAGCCACTGGGAGTTACTGGGAGCCGCCCGGCCCCGCCCCCCCAGGCCACGCCCCCCCCGCCCCGGCCCCGCCCCCACCTCCAGGGCGCTGTCGCACCAGTTCATCTGCTCGTCCACCAGTTTGATACTGGTTTTCATCTTCTCGGGCGCCGCCAGCCGGGCCTGGGCCTGCGCCGCTGCGGGGGAGGGGCCAGGGAGGGACACGCCCACTTTGGGGACACGCCCACGCGCCGAAAAAACCCCGCCCCCAGCGTTAATTATGCAAAACCCCGCCCCTTTTGTCCGCCCAATCCCCTTGGCTCTCGTCCTTTAGCCCCGCCCACAGCGACCACACCCACAATGACCACACCCAATCACGGCCACACCCACAGACCAAGCCCCGCCCATTCCCAGCCAATCACCTTTAGCCCCGCCCACAGCGACCACACCCATCCATAGCCACGCCCACAACCGCACTGGCCACACCCCCTCAAGCCACGCCCCTGTCCTCCAGCCAATCCCCGCCCTCCTCAAGCCACGCCCCCTCCTCAATCCAATCCCCCTTTAGCCACGCCCCCCTTCAGCCAATCTCCGCCCTCCTCAAGCCACGCCCCTCTCCTCCATCCAATCCCCGCCCTCCTCGAGCCACGCCCCCTCCTCCAGCCAATCCCCGCCTTCCTGAAGCCACGCCCCTCCCTCCAGCCAATCCCTGCCCTCCTCCAGCCAATCCCCGCCCGCCTCAAGCCACGCCCCCTCCTCCATCCAATCCCATCCAGGCCCCCTTTAGCCACGCCCCCTCCAGCCACGCCCCCTCCTTCAGCCAATCCCCACCCTCCTCAAGCCACACCCCTCCCTTCCAGCCAATCCCCACCCTCCTCAAGCCACGCCCCTCCCTTCCAGCCAATCCCCGCCCTCCTCAAACCACGCCCCCTCCTCCAGCCAATCCCCTCAAGCCCCCCCTTTAGCCCCACCCCCTCAAGCCCCGCCCCTCTCCTCCAGCCAATCCCCGCCCTCCTCAAACCACGCCCCCTCCTCCAGCCAATCCCCGCCCTCCTCAGGCCCCGCCCCCTCCCCTCCAGCCAATCCCTTCCCTCCTCAAGCCACGCCCCCTCCCCTCCAGCCAATCCCAGCCCTCCTCAAGCCACGCCCCCTCCTCCAGCCAATCCCCGCCCTCCTGAAACCACGCCCCCTGCTCCAGCCAATCCCCACCCTCCTCAGGCCACGCCCCTCCCTTCCAGCCAATCCCCGCCCTCCTGAAGCCACGCCCCCATCTCCAGCCAATCCCTGCCCTCCTCAAGCCACGCCCCGCCCTTCCATCCAATCCCGCCCTCCTCAAGCCATGCCCCCTGCTCCATCCAATCCCCGCCCTCCTCAAGCCACGCCCCTCTCCTCCAGCCAATCCCCGCCCTCCTCCAGCCAATCCCCGCCCTCCTCAAGCCACGCCCCTCTCCTCCAACCAATCCCCGCCCTCCTCAAGCCACGCCCCCTCCTCCATCCAATCCCATCCAGGTCCCCTTTAGCCACGCCCCCTCAAGCCCCGCCCCTCCCCTCCAGCCAATCCCCTTTAGCCCCGCCCACTCACGGTCCAGCGCGGCGGGCGGGGCCAGGCCGCGGCTGTGCAGTTGATAGACAGGCTGGGTGGGCCGAGGCCCCTCCCTCTCGGTGGGCGGGGCCTGCGGAGGCCCCTCCCCCGCGGCGGCCGAGGCCCCGCCCCCCGCGCGCCCCTCCTCCCCCCGCGCTTTCATCAGCACGATGGGCGGGGCCGGCGCGGGAGGGGGCGGGGCTTGCGCCGGCCCCGCCTTGGGGGCGGGGGGAGGCGGCTGCTGCTGCCCGGAAATGGGAAATGACGTCACGGGGCGTGGCCGCGCCGGGTGGGGAGTGGCCACGCCCCCTTAGATGGCGGCCACGCCCCCCTCAGCTCACCCGCTCGGCCGGGGGCTTGGCCAGGATGATCGGCGTCTTCTGCAGGGGCCCCGCTGGCTCCTCCCCCTGCTCCTGTGGGCGGGGCGGGGTCAGCGTGGCCACGCCCACCACAGCCACGCCCACCCAGGTATGGCCCCGCCCCCTTCCAGGCCTCGCATTGGTCACTATAGGGCTCTAAGCCACGCCCACAGCTGCCACACCCATCTAAGCCACGCCCACGCGATCAGCCGCGCCCTTTGTAGCTGCTGTCAATCATCCCCAAGTCCCACCCACAGGATCTGCCCCACCCTGTGCTGCTGTCAGTCACCCCCAAGCCCCGCCCCTGCCTCAATCTCCACCCCATCACAAGCCCCGCCCACAATATGTCTCTCAATGCCCAAGCCCCGCCCCCACCCCACTCACCCACTGTCAATCACGCCAAGCCCCGCCCTCTCCCCATGCACCCACTGTCAATCACCCCAAGCCCCGCCCTCTCCCCTTTCCCCCACTGTCAATCACCCCAAGCCCCGCCCTCTCCCCTTTCCCCCGCTGTCAATCATCCCAAGCCCCGCCCTCTCCCCATTTACCCACTGTCAATCACCCCAAGCCCCGCCCTCTCCCCATTTACCCACTGTCAATCACCCCAAGCCCCGCCCTCTCCCCTCATTCACTGTCAATCACCCCAAGCCCCGCCCTCTCCCCATTTACCCACTGTCAATCACCCCAAGCCCCGCCCTCTCCCCTTTTACCCACTGTCAATCACCCCAAGCCCTGCCCTCTCCCCATTCCCCCACTGTCAATCACCCCAAGCCCCGCCCTCTCCTCTTTCACCCACTGTCAATCACCCCAAGCCCCGCCCTCTCCCCTCATTCACTGTCAATCACCCCAAGCCCCGCCCTCTCCCCTTTTACCCACTGTCAATCACCCCAAGCCCCGCCCTCTCCCCTTTTACCCACTGTCAATCACCCCAAGCCCTGCCCTCTCCCCATTCCCCCACTGTCAATCACCCCAAGCCCCGCCCTCTCCTCTTTCACCCACTGTCAATCACCCCAAGCCCCGCCCTCTCCCCATTCCCTCAATCACCCCAAGCCCCGCCCTCTCCCCATTCCCCCGCTGTCAATCACCCCAAGCCCCGCCCTCTCCCCTCATTCACTATCACCCCAAGCCCCGCCCTCTCCCCTCATTCACTGTCAATCACCCCAAGCCCCGCCCTCTCCCCATTCCCCCACTGTCAATCCCCCCAAGCCCCGCCCTCTCCCCTTTTCCCCACTGTCAATCATCCCAAGCCCCGCCCTCTCCCCATTCCCCCACAGTCAATCACCCCAAGCCCCGCCCTCTCCCCTTTCCCCCGCTGTCAATCATCCCAAGCCCCGCCCTCTCCCCTTCCCCCGCTGTCAATCACCCCAAGCCCCGCCCTCTCCCCTTTTACCCACTGTCAATCACCCCAAGCCCCGCCCTCTCCCCATTGATTCACTGTCAATCACCCCAAGCCCCGCCCTCTCCCCATTCCCCCACTGTCAATCACCCCAAGCCCCGCCCTCTCCCCATTCCCCGCTGTCAGTCACCCCAAGCCCCGCCCTCTCCCCATTCCCCCCCTGTCAATCACCCCAAGCCCCGCCCTCTCCCCATTCCTTCAATCACCCCAAGCCCCGCCCTCTCCCCATTCCCCCGCTGTCAATCACCCCAAGCCCCGCCCTCTCCCCATTGATTCACTGTCAATCACCCCAAGCCCCGCCCTCTCCCCTTTCACCCACTGTCAATCACCCCAAGCCCCGCCCTCTCCCCATTGATTCACTGTCAATCATCCCAAGCCCCGCCCTCTCCCCTTTCACCCACTGTCAATCACCCCAAGCCCCGCCCTCTCCCCTTTCACCCACTGTCAATCATCCCAAGCCCCGCCCTCTCCCCTTTCACCCACTGTCAATCACCCCAAGCCCCGCCCTCTCCCCTTTCACCCACTGTCAATCACCCCAAGCCCCGCCCTCTCCCCTTTCACCCACTGTCAATCATCCCAAGCCCCGCCCTCTCCCCTTTCACCCACTGTCAATCACCCCAAGCCCCGCCCTCTCCCCTTTCACCCACTGTCAATCATCCCAAGCCCCGCCCTCTCCCCTCACCCACTGTCAATCACCCCAAGCCCCGCCCTCTCCCCATTCACCCACTGTCAATCATCCCAAGCCCCGCCCTCTCCCCTAATTCACTGTCAATCACCCCAAGCCCCGCCCTCTCCCCTTTCCCCCACTGTCAATCACCCCAAGCCCCGCCCTCTCCCCATTCCTTCAATCCCCCCAAGCCCCGCCCTCTCCCCATTCCCCCGCTGTCAATCACCCCAAGCCCCGCCCCCAGGCCCCGCCCACCCTCCTCTCGCCGCCTCCCTCCGTTTCCTTCTCGCGGGTCCAGCAGCGGCGCCGCGCGCCGGGGGCGGGGCTCTGCCCCGAGTCCGACATGGCGGCCCCGGGCGGTCCCGGGGGGGTCCCGGGGAGGTTTTTTGGGGGTCCCGAGGAGGTTTTTCGGGGTCCCGAGGAGGTTTTTTGGGGGTTCCGGCCCTGCGGGTTCCTGAGGCGGCTTCCGGTTCTTTTCCCGCGCGCGCGTGGAGGCGCGAGGGGGCGTGGCCTGGAGGGGAGCGATGCGCGCATGCGCGGGGCTTTCCCCTGCGGGCGGGCGGGGGGCGTGGCTTGAGCTGCGCGCGCGCGCGGAGGGGGCGTGGCCTCGCGCTAAAAGGGGGCGTGGCCTCTACTTAAAGGGCCAGCGCGCTTTTCGTGCCAAAAGCGGGGGAGGGGCGCGTCTCGCACCACGTGACCCGCGCTGCCACCCCCTCCCCTCCCCCCCCCCCAATAAACGACACCGGAGCCTCGTTGTGGTTTTTATTAACGGCGAAACCATCGTTAATTAATTATTAATTAATGAGTTAATGAACCAACAGCCGGGGAGGGGGAGGGGGGGGCACCGTCCTGGGGTGGGGGAGGGGCGGTCACAGCGCCGGTCACATGCGGGGGGGTCCCGGGGGGGGGGGAGGGTCAGGCCAGCGCCAGCACTGCGGGGGAGGGGAGAGAGGCGTTACCTGGGCACACCTGAGCTCACCTGGGCCCCCCCACAGGTGCCCTTGGACCCCCGTTGTCTCTCCAGGTGTGCTCTGTGCCCTCGTGTTGCCCCCCAGGTGTGCCCAGGTGTGCCCGGTGTCCCTCTCAGGTGTCCCAGATCCCACCCAGGTGTGCCCAGGTGTGTCAAATCCCCCCAGGTGTGGCCAGCTCCCCCCAGGTGCCCCCCCAGGTGTGCCCAGGTGTGCCCCAGCTCCCCCTAAGTGTGCTCAGGTGTGCCCAGGTGTGCCCGGTGTCCCTCTCAGGTGTCCCAGATCCCACCTAGGTGTGCCCAGGTGTGTCAAATCCCCCCAGGTGTGCCCAGCTCCCCTCAGGTGTCCCCCCAGATGCCCCCAGCTCCTCCCAGGTGCCCCCCAGGTGTGCCCAGGTGTGCCCAGTGTCCCTCTCAGGTGTCCCAGATCCCCCCCAGGTGTGCCCCAGGTGTGCTCAGCTCCCCCCAAGTGTGCCCAAGTGCCCCCCCAGGTGTGCCCAGGTGCCCCCCCAGGTGTGCCCAGGTGTCCCCCAGGTGTGCCCAGGTGCCCCCCCAGGTGTGCCCAGGTGTGCCCCAGGTGTGCCCAGGTGCGCCCCTCACCTGTCAGCGCCTCCTGAGCGAAGTATTTGACGTCGACGTCCTGGTCCTGTGTCAGCTTCTCCAGCACCGGCTTCACCTCGGTCTGCAGCGTCCTGCAGGTGGGACAGGTGGGACAGGTGAGACAGGTGAGATACAGGTGGGACAGGTGAGATATGGACAGGTGAGATACAGGTGGGACAGGTGGGACAGGTGAGATATGGACAGGTGAGATATGGACAGGTGAGATGGGACAGGTGAGATACAGGTGGGACAGGTGGGACAGGTGAGGGACAGGTGGGACAGGTGAGATATGGACAGGTGAGATATGGACAGGTGGGACAGGTGGGACAGGTGAGATATGGACAGGTGAGATGGGACAGGTGAGATGGGACAGGTGAGATATGGACAGGTGAGATATGGACAGGTGAGATACAGGTGGGACAGGTGAGGGACCCAAACCCACTATAACCCATTCCTAAGCAGTACACCCAGTCCAAACCAGTACAAACCAGTATAACCCAGTAAAACCCGTCCAAACCAGTGCTCCCAGTATAAACCAGTATAAACCAGTATAAACCAGTATAAACCAGTATAAACCAGTCCAAACCAGTATAAACCAGTATAAACCAGTACCCGCTGTCCAGGATGGGCCCGATGCGCTGCAGCCCACACCAGTACACCCAGTATAACCAGTACAAACCAGTATAACCACTATAACCCACTTAAACCCAGTAAAACCAGTCCAAACCAGTCCAAACCAGTGCAAACCAGTATAAACCAGTATAAACCAGTATAAACCAGTAAGGACCCGTACCCGCTGTCCAGGATGGGCCCGATGCGCTGCAGGGACTTGGCCACGTTGAAGCGAACGTTGGCCACGGCGTCGGCCGCCATGCGCAGCACGGTGGGCAACATCTGCGTGGTGGTCACCTCCTGCCCGCACACCTCCGACAGCACCTGGCCAGGTGGGACAGGTGAGACATGGACAGGTGAGACATGGACAGGTGAGATGGGACAGGTGAGACACAGGTGAGACAGGGACAGGTGAGATGGGACAGGTGAGACATGGACAGGTGAGACATGGACAGGTGAGATGGGACAGGTGAGACAGGGACAGGTGAGACACGGGGCCATGGGCAACATCTGCGTGGTGGTCACCTCCTGCCCGCACACCTCCGACAGCACCTGGCCAGGTGAGAGACAGGTGAGACAGGTGAGAGACAGGTGAGACATGGACAGGTGAGACATGGACAGGTGAGACATGGACAGGTGAGATGGGACAGGTGAGACATAGACAAGGATTGGGGACATCTGTTGGTCATGCCCAGCTGTGCCCAGGTGTGTTCCTATCCCTCTCAGGGGTGCCCAGGTGTGCCCAGGTGTGCTCCTGTCCCTCTCAGGTGCTCCCAGCTGTGCCCAGGTGTGTTCCTATCCCTCTCAGGTGTGCCAGGTGTGCTCCCAGCTGCCCCCAGGCGTGCCCAGGTGTGTCTGTATCCCTTTCAGGTGCCCCCAGCTGTGCCCAGGTGTGTTTTATCCCTCTCAGCTGTGCCCAGGTGTGTTTTATCTCTCTCAGGTGTGCCCAGGTGTGTTCCTGTCCCTCTCAGGTGCCCCCAGCTGTGCCCAGGTGTGCTCCTGTCCCTCCCAGCTGTGCCCAGGTGTGTTCCTATCCCTCTCAGGTGTGCCCAGCTGTGCTCCTGTCCCTCCCAGCTGCGCCCAGGTGTGCCCAGGTACCCACGTTGATGCAGAAGAGCGTGGTCATGCGGTGCAGGTAGTTGGGGTCGGCGGCCATGGCCAGCACCTTGGGCACGATGGTGCCCTGCGCCCAGGTGTGCCCGAAGCGCTCCACCAGCTTCCGCAGGTTACTGGTGGCGGCCTCGCGGATGGCGTACACTGCGGGGAAAGCGGCGCCGACCAGTTCGGACCAGTATGGACCAGTACAGATCGATATAAACCAGCACGGACCAGTTCAGACCAGTATGGACCAGTATGGACCAGTATGGACCAGTACAGATCGATATAAACCAGCACGGACCAGTATGGACCAGTATGGACCAGTATGGATCAGTATGGACCAGTATGGACCAGTACAGATCAATATAAACCAGCACGGACCAGTTCGGACCAGTATGGACCAGTATGGACCAGTATAAATCGATATAAACCACTACGGACCAGTTCGGACTGGTATGGACCAGTTTGGACCAGTACGGACCAGTGCATATCGATGTAAACCAGTACGGATGAGTTCAGACCAGTATAAACCAGTATAGATCAATATAAACCACTATGGTCCAGTATAAACTGGTTTGAACTGGTATTAACCAGTATAAACCAGTATAGAGCAATATAAACCAGTATGGACAATCCCTCCCAGTTCCCTCCCAGTTCCTCCCAGTCCCTCCCAGTCCATCCCAGTTCCCTCCCAGTCCCTCCCAGTTCCCTCCCAGTCCATCCCAATCCCATCCCAGTTCCCTCCCAGTCCCTCCCAGTCTCTCCCAGTCTCTCCCAGTCCCTCCCAGTCCCTCCCAGTCTCTCCCAGTTCCCTCCCAGTCCCTCCCAGTTCCCTCCCAGTCCCCCCCAGTCCCTCCCAGTCCATCCCAGTTCCTCCCAGTCCCTCCCAGTACCGTGATCCACCAGCCAGGCCATGCAGAGCGAGTTCAGCTTCTCATCGAAGAACTCCACGCCCTGAGGAGGGGCAGACACCAGTAAGGACCAGTATAAACCAGTACAAACCAGTACACACCCACAGAAATCAGGAAACACCAATATAAACCATTATATACCAGTATAAACCAGTATAAACCACTACTCACCCACGTAATCCAGTAAGAACCGGTATAAACCAGTACGAACAAACTCCTCCCAGTCCATCCCAGTATAACCCAGTGACTCCCAGTATATCCCAGTCCATCCCAGTATAACCCAGTCCACTCCCAGTTCATCCCAGTCCCTCCCAGTTCGCCCCAGTCCCTCCCAACTCCCTCCCAGTATATCCCAGTGCCCCATACACAGCTCCAGCTCCCTCCCAGTGCCTCCCAGTATATCCCAGTCCCTCCCAGTATATCCCAGTCCCTCCCAGTCCCCTCCCAGTCCCTCCCAGTCCCCTCCCAGTGCCTCCCAGTCCCCTCCCAGTGCCTCCCAGTATATCCCAGTGGCTCCCAGTCTCACCAGCTGGCCGGCCAGCAGCAGCATGTACTCGATGATGGCCAGGTGGACACACCAGAACCTCCTCCCAGTATATCCCAGTGCCCCGTACACAGCTCCAGCTCCCTCCCAGTCCCTCCCAGTATATCCCAGTCCATTCCCAGTATATCCCAGTGGCTCCCAGTCTCACCAGCTGGCCGGCCAGCAGCGGCATGTACTCGATGATGGCCAGGCGGACGCGCCACTTGGCGTCCTCGGCCAGCTCGACGATGGCCGGCAGCAGCGACTGCGAGAGCTGCCGGATGCCGATCACCTCGTTCACGCAGTCCAGGTTGGAGATGATGTTCAGCCGCACCTCGGGGCACTGGGAGGGACTGGGAGTTACTGGGAGGGACTGGGAGGGACTGGGAGGGATTGGGAGGGACTGGGAGTTACTGGGAGGGGCTGGGGGGGAATGGGAGGGAATGGGAGGGACTGGGAGGGAAATGGGAGGGACTGGGAGGGGATTGGGAGGGACTGGGAGGGACTGGGAGGGAACTGGGAGGGGACTGGGAGGGAACTGGGAGGGACTGGGAGGGACTGGGAGGGAAATGGGAGGGACTGGGAGGGACTGGGAGGGACTGGGAGGAAGTGGGAGGGAGTGGGAGGGGACTGGGAGGGGACTGGGAGGGACTGGGAGGGACTGGGAGGGGACTGGGAGGGAACTGGGAAGGAACTGGGATGGTGTGCTGGTGGATGTTGGCTCCCCAGGTGCCCCCAGGTGTGCCCAGGTGTGCCCAGGTGCCCCCAGGTGTGCCCAGGTGTGCCCAGGTGCCCCCAGGTGCCTCACCTCGTCCTTGAGCTGTGCCAGGAACAGGGGCAGCAGCTGTGCCCAGGTGTGCCCATGTTTTACCCTGTGTTCCCAGGTGCTCCCAGGTGCTCCCAGGTGCCCCCAGGTGCTCCCAGGTGTTCCCAGGTGCCCCCAGGTGCCCCCAGGTGTGCCCAGGTGCCCCCAGGTGCCTCACCTCGTCCTTGAGCTGTGCCAGGAACAGGGGCAGCAGGTGTGCCCAGGTGTGCCCATGTTTTACCCTGTGTTCCCAGGTGCCCCCAGGTGCCCCCAGGTGTGCCCAGGTGTGCCCAGGTGCCCCCAGGTGTGCCCAGGTGCCTCACCTCGTCCTTGAGCTGTGCCAGGAACAGGGGCAGCAGGTGCTCCACCGTGTTGTCCTTGCCCAGGATGGGCGACAGCCCCATGATCACCGAGGCCAGCGCCGACTTCACGTGCTGGTTGGCATCCGACACCAGCTCCTGCCCAGGTGGGCACAGGTGGGCACAGGTGAGCTCACCTGGCCTCGGGGCGGAGGATCACGGTGCCCCCGAGGCCACCAGAGGTGTCCCCAGGTGTGCCCCATGTACCCCAAGGTGTGCCCAGGTGTGCCCCAGGTGTGTCCCACCACCCCAAAATGTCCCCAGGTGTGCCCACAAGGTGTGCCCAGATGTGACCAGGTGGGTCCCACCACCCCAAAGTGTGCCCAGGTGTGCCCCCCAAGGTGTGCCCAGGTGTGTTCCACCACACCAGGTGTGCCCCAGGTGTCCCCAGGTGGGTCCCACCACCCCAAAATGTCCCAGGTGTGCCCACAAGGTGTCCCCAGGTGTGCCCAGGTGGGTGCCACCACCCCAAAGTGTGCCCAGGTGTGCCCACAAGGTGTGCCCAGGTGTGTCCCACCACCCCAAATTGTGCCCAGGTGTGCCCCAGGTGTGTTCCAGGTGCCCACAAGGTGTGCCCAGGTGTGCCCAGGTGTGTCCCACCACCCCAAAATGTCCCCAGGTGTGCCCAGGTGTGCCCAGGTGTGCCCAGGTGTGCCCAGGTGCCCCGGGCGCTCACCTTGATGCAGGGCAGGATCTGGCCCATGATGACGGCCTCGCGGCAGTCCGGGGACAGGTTCTCGCAGAACTCTGGGGACACCGAGGTGGGCATGAAGAACATCACAGTGGGGTTGGGGACACCAAATTTTGGGGTGAAAAACACCAAAGTTGGGTTGGGGACACCAACATTGGGTTGGGGACACCAAGGTTGGGATGGGGACATCAAGGTTGGGTTGGTGACACCAAGGCCGGGTTGGGGACACCAAGGTTGGGATGAAGAACATGAAAGTTGGGCTGGTGACACCAAGGTTGGGTTGGGGACATCAAATCTTGGTTGAAGAACACCAAAGCTGGGATGAAGAACATCAAAGTTGGGCTGGGGACACCGAGGTTGGGTTGAAGGACACCAAAGTTGGGTTGGTGACACCAAGGTTGGATTGAAGAACATCAAGGTTGGGTTGGTGACACCAAGGCCGGGTTGGGGACACCAAGGTTGGGCTGGGGACATCAAATCTTGGTTGAAGGACACCAAAGTTGGGTTGGGGACACCAAAGCTGGGATGAAGAACATCAAAGTTGGGTTGGGAATGTCAAAGTTGTGTTGGGGACACCAACGTTGGGTTGAGGACATCAAAGTTGGGTTGGGGACACCAAGGCCGGGTTGGGGACACCAAGGTTGGGTTGGAGACACCAAGGTTGGGCTGGGGACACCAAGGTTGGGTTGAAGAACATCAAGGTTGGGTTGGGGACACCAAGGTTGGGTTGGGGACACCAAAGTTGGGTTGGGGACACCGAGGTTGGGTTGGGGACATCAAAATTGGGTTGAAGGACACCAAAGTTGGGTTGAAGAACATCAAGGTTGGGTTGGGGACACCAACATTGGGTTGGGGACACCAAGGTTGGGATGGGGACACCAAGGTTGGGTTGGGGACACCAAGGTTGGGTTGGAGAACACCAAGGTTGGGTTGATGACACCAAGGTTGGGTTGGGGACACCAAGGTTGGGTTGGGGACACCAAAGTTGGGTTGAAGAACACCAAAGTTGGGTTGGTGACACCAAAGTTGGGTTGAAGAACACCAAAGTTGGGTTGGTGACACCGAGGCCGGGTCGGTGACCCCGGGGAGCGCTCGGGGGGTGGCCGCTGACCTTTGACCTTGTGCGAGGCGGCCGCCCGGACCTCGGCCTCGCAGTCCTTCATCAGGCTCTGGAAGGCGCCCACCAGGTCGGTCTTGGTGATCTCGGGGCCCACGGCGCGCTGCAGCTGCGGGGACGGGGCCCAGGTGCGTCCAGGTGTGCCCAGGTGAGCTCAGGTGTGCCCAGGTGAGCTCAGGTACACCCAGGTGTGCCCAGGTGTGCCCCCAAACATCTCCCAGGCTTCCCAAAATGCCCCAAACCTCCCCAAAACCCATCCCCAGGTGTGTCCAGGTGTGCCCAGGTACACCCAGGTGTGCCCAGGTGCGTCCAGGTGTGCCCAGGTGTGCCCCCAAACATCTCCCAGGCTTCCCAAAATGCCCCAAACCTCCCCAAAACTCATCCCAAACCTCCCCAAAACCCACCCCCAGGTGTGTCCAGGTGTGTCCAGGTGTGCCCAGGTGTGCCCAGGTGTGTCCAGGTGTGCCCAGGTGTGCCCAGGTGACCCAAAATCCCCGTTTTTCACCCAATTTTCACCGAATTTTTTCCGTTTCTCCCCTCCCAGGTGTGCCCAGGTGTGCCCAGGTGTGCCCAGGTGCGCCCAGGTGTGCCCAGGTGACCCCAAATCCCCATTTTTCACCCGTTTTTCACCGAATTTTTTTCGCTTCTCCCCTCCCAGGTGCTCCCAGGTGCTCCCAGCTGTGCCCAGGTGCGCCCAGGTGTCCCAAAATCCCCATTTTCCACCTGTTTTTCACCGAATTTTTTTCGTTTCTCCCCTCCCAGGTGTGCCCAGGTGACCCAAAATCCCCATTTTTCACCCGTTTTTCACCGTTTTTTTTTCGTTTCTCCCCTCCCAGGTGTCCCCAGGTGTGCCCAGGTGTGCCCAGGTGCGCCGCCCACCTCGGTGAACTTGTCGGCCACCATGTAGCGCACGCGCCAGGACTTGTCCTCGGCCGCCTGGCGCAGCGTGGGCATCACCAGCCCCTCCAGCTCCTCCTGCGGCAGCAGCTGCGCGATGCTCACGCAGGCCTCGACCGCCAGCAGCCGCACCGAGTCCTGCCCAGGTGAGCACAGGTGTGCACAGGTGTGCACAGGTGAGCCCAAAATGAGCCGCAGGTAACCCCCAGGTGACCCCCCCCGTCCATGTGCAGGCCTCGACCGCCAGCAGCCGCACCGAGTCCTGCCCAGGTGTGCACAGGTGAGCACAGGTGAGCACAGGTGTGCACAGGTGTGCACAGGTGAGCCGCAGGTAACCCCCAGGTAACCCCCAGGTAACCCCCAGGTGACCCCCCCCGTCCATGTGCAGGCCTCGACCGCCAGCAGCCGCACCGAGTCCTGCCCAGGTGAGCACAGGTGAGCACAGGTGAGCACAGGTGTGCACAGGTGAGCACAGGTGAGCACAGGTGTGCACAGCTGAGCCCAAAATGAGCCGCAAGTAACCCCCAGGTGACCCCCAGGTGACCCCCCCCATCCATGTGCAGGCCTCGACCGCCAGCAGCAGCACCGAGTCCTGCCCAGGTGAGCACAGGTGAGCACAGGTGAGCCAAAGGTAAGCCCAAAATGAGCCACAGGTAACCCCCAGGTGACCCCCAGGTGACCCCCCCCGTCCATGTGCAGGCCTCGACCGCCAGCAGCAGCACCGAGTCCTGCCCAGGTGAGCACAGGTGTGCACAGGTGAGCACAGGTGAGCACAGGTGTGCACAGGTGAGCACAGGTAAGCCCAAAACGAGCCACAGGTAACCCCCAGGTGACCCCCAGGTGACCCCCCCCATCCATGTGCAGGCCTCGACCACCAGCAGCCGCACCGAGTCCTGCCCAGGTGAGCACAGGTGAGCACAGGTGAGCACAGGTGTGCACAGGTGTGCACAGGTGAGCCCAAAATGAGCCACAGGTAACCCCCAGGTGACCCCAAGGTGACCCCCCCATCCATGTGCAGGCCTCGACCACCAGCAGCCGCACCGAGTCCTGCCCAGGTGAGCACGGGTGAGCACAGGTGTGCACAGGTAAGCCCAAAATGAGACACAGGTAACCCCCAGGTGACCCCAAGGTGACCCCCCCCGTCCATGTGCAGGCCTCGACGGCCAGCAGCCGCACCGAGTCCTGCCCAGGTGTGCCCAGGTGTGCACAGGTGAGCTACAGGTGAGCCGCAGGTAACCCCAAAAAGAGCCACAGGTAACCCCAAAATGAGCCACAGGTAACCTCCAGGTGCCCCCCAGGTGTGCCCAGGTAATGCCAAGCTCACCCCAAGTGCACACAGGTAACTCACAGGAGCGTTTGTACAACCCCCAGGTGCCCCTGGGCGCCCCCCAGGTGTGCCCACCTTCCCCCAGGTGTCCCCCAGGTGTGCCCAGCTCCCCCCAGGTGTGCCCATCTTGCCCCAGGTGTGCCTACATAACCCACAGGAACGCCCAGGTAACCCCAAAACGTGCACAGGTGTGCCCAGGAAGCTCACAGGACCATCCGGGCGCCCCCCAGGTGTGCCCAGCCCCCCCAGGTGTGCCCAGCTCCCCCCAGGTGTCCCCCAGGTGTGCCAGGTGTGCCCAGCCCCCCCCAGGTGTGCCCAGGTAATGCCAAGCTCACCCCAGGTGCGCCCAGGAAGCTCACAGGACCATCCAGGCGCCCCCCAGGTGTGCCCAGCTCCCCCCAGGTGTGCCTAGATAACCCACAGCAACGCCCAGGTAACCCCAAAACGTGCACAGGTGCGCCCAGGAAACTCACAGGAACATCCAGGTGCCCCTGGGCGCCCCCCAGGTGTGCCCAGCTCCCCCCAGGTGCGCCCGCCAGGTGTGCCAGGTGTGCCCAGCCCCCCCCAGGTGTGCCCAGGTAATGCCAAGCTCACCCCAGGTGCACACAGGTAACTCACAGGACCATCCAGGCGCCCCCCAGGTGTGCCCAGCTCCCCCCAGGTGTGCCCAGCTCCCCCCAGGTGTGCCCGCCAGGTGTGCCAGGTGTGCCCAGCTCCCCCCAGGTGTGCCAGGTGTGCCCAGCTCCCCCCAGGTGCCCCCCAGGTGTGCCAGGTGTGCCCAGCTCCCCCCAGGTGTGCCCAGCCCCCCCCAGGTGTGCCCAGCTCCCCCCAGGTGTGCCCCCCAGGTGTGCCAGGTGTGCCCAGCTCCCCCCAGGTGCGCCCAGCTCCCCCCAGGTGTGCCCGCCAGGTGTGCCAGGTGTGCCCAGCTCCCCCAGGTGCCCCCCAGGTGCGCTGCCAGGTGTGCCAGGTGTGCCCAGCTCCCCCAGGTGCGCCCCCCAGGTGTGCCAGGTGTGCCCAGCTCCCCCCAGGTGTGCCCAGCTCCCCCAGGTGCCCCCCAGGTGCGCCAGGTGCGCCGTACCTGCTCGTCGGAGGCCAGGTTGGAGAACATGGGGATGATCTCGCTCTTGACGTGCTCCAGCTCCAGCACCTTGGCGAACTCGCCCAGCTTGGAGGCGGCCGCGCGCCGCACCATGGGCGTGTCGTCCGAGCACAGGTTCCGGAAGTACCTGCGGGCGCACCTGTGTCACCTGGGGGGCACCTGGGGGCACCTGGGTACACCTGGGGGCACCTGGGGGGCACCTGGGGGCACCTGGGGGGCACCTGGGGGGCACCTGGGGGCACCTGGGTACACCTGGGGACACCTGGGGGCACCTGGGGGACAGCTGGGCACACCTGGGGGCACCTGGGGACACCTGGGGACACCTGGGGGGCACCCAAGTACACCTGGGTACACCTGGGGGCACACCTGCATCACCTGGGGGGCACCTGGGGGGCACCTGGGGGCACCTGGGGGCACCTGGGGACACCTGGGGGCACACCTGCGTCACCTGGGGGGCACTCCGCTGACCCCACACCCACCCCAGTGACCCCGTGGCCTCCTCAGTGACCCCACACCCACCTCAATGACCCCGTGGTCACCCCACTGACCCCGTGGTCACTCCAATGACCCCACACCCACCCCAGTGACCCCACACCCACCCCACTGACCCTGTGGTCACCCCACTGACCCCACCCCCACCCCACTGACCCCGTGGTCACTCCAATGACCCCACACCCACCCCAATGACCCCGTGGTCACCCCACTGACCCCACACCCACCCCAGTGACCCCGTGGTCACTCCAATGACCCTGTGGTCACTCCAGTGACCCCACACCCACCCCAGTGACCCCGTGGTCACTCCAGTGACCCCACACCCACCCCACTGACCCCACCCCCACCCCCCACCCCCCCAGCGGTCAGCGGTCACTCACTGGCGCAGCTCGGCCTTGACGGGGCTGGACACGCGGGGGTAGCAGACGCTGAAGAGGCCGCAGGCCGAGGTGCGCGACGTGAACCAGTCGCCGCCGGCCAGGCGCTTGACCAGCGGCACGAAGTGACCCTCGAGGTCCGGCGGCGAGTGCTCGTGCGACACGGCCCGCAGCGACTCCACCGCCTTGTCCCGCACCACCGTCTCCTCCACCGTGGCCAGGCTCTCCAGCGGCGGCTGGCGGGACACGGGGACGTCGGGCGGGCGGGCGGCGGTGGGTGGATGGTGGACGGGTGGGCGTTGGGTGGACAGGAGGACGTTGGGTGGATGTTGGGTGGACAGGTGGACATTGCGTGGACAGGTGGATGTTGGATGGGTGGGCGTTGGGTGGACAGGTGGGCGTTGGGTGGACGGGTGGGCGTTGGGTGGATAGGTGGGTGTTGGGTGGACAGGTGGGCATTGGGTGGACAGGTGGATATTGGTCGGGTGGACGTTGGGTGGACGTTGCGTGGACAGGTGGATGTTGGGTGGACATTGGGTGGACAGGTGGATGTTGGGTGGACAGGTGGGCATTGGACGGACAGGTGGACAATGGGTGGACAAGTGGATGTTGGTCAGGTGGACGTTGGGTGGACAAACACTGGGTGGACAGACGAACATTGGGTGGACAGGTGGACATTGCATGGAGAGGTGGATGTTGGACAGGTGGGCGTTGGGTGGACAGGTGGGCGTTGGGTGGACAGACAAACATTGGGTGGACAGGTGGATGGTGGACAGGTGGATGGTGGACAGGTGGATGGTGGACAGGTGGATGGTGGGTGGACAGGTGGATGTTGGATGGGTGGGCGTTGGGTGGACAGACGAACATTGGGTGGACAGGCGGGCGTTGGGTGGACAGGTGGATGTTGGACGGGTGGGCGTTGGGTGGACAGGTGGACGTTGGGTGGACAGATGAACATTGGGTGGACAGGTGGGCATTGGGTGGACATTGGGTGGACAGGTGGGCATTGGGTGGACAGGTGGGCGTTGGGTGGACAGACAAACATTGGGTGGACAGGTGGATGGTTGACAGGTGGATGGTGGGTGGACAGGTGGATGTTGGATGGGTGGGCGTTGGGTGGACAGGTGGGCGTTGGGTGGACAGACAAACATTGGGTGGACAGGTGGATGGTGGACAGGTGGATGGTGGGTGGACAGGTGGATGTTGGACGGGTGGGCGTTGGGTGGACAGGTGGACGTTGGGTGGACAGACGAACATTGGGTGGACAGGTGGACATTGGGTGGACATTGGGTGGACAATGGGTGGACAGGCGGGCGTTGGGTGGACAGGTGGATGTTGGACGGGTGGACGTCGTTGGGTGGACGTCGGTGGGTGGATGGTGGACAGGTGGATGGTGGACAGGTGGATGTTGGGTGGACAGGTGGGCGTTGGTCAGGTGGACGTTGGGTGGACATTGGGTGGACAAGTGGACGTTGGGTGGACAGGTGGGCGTTGGGTGGACAGGTGGGCGTTGGGTGCACAGGTGGGCGTTGGGTGCACAGGTGGACGTTGGTCAGGTGGACATTGGGTGGACAGCCGGACATTGGGTAGACAGGCGGACATTGGGTGAACAGGTGGACGTTGGTCAGGTGGACATTGCGTGGACAGCCGGACATTGGGTGGACAGATGGACGTTGGGTGGACAGGCGGACGTTGGTCAGGTGGACAGTGGGTGGCCATTGGGTGGACAGGTGGCCATTGGGTGGACAGGTGGACATTGGATGGACAGGTGGACAATGGGTGGACAGGCGGGTGTTGGTCAGGTGGACGTTGGGTGGACAGGGGAACATTGGGTGGACAGATGGACGTTGGGTGGCCAGGCGGACACAGGGTGGACAGGTGGACGTTGGGTGGACATTGGGTGGACAGATGGACATTAGGTGGACAATGGGTGGACAATGGGTTGACAAGTGGACACAGGGTGGTCAGATGGACACAGGGTGGACACAGGGTGGACATTGGGTGGACAGATGGACATTGGGTGGACAGATGGACATTGGGTGGACAGATGGACATTGGGTGGACAATGGATGGACAAGTGGACACAGGGTGGTCAGATGGACACAGGGTGGACACAGGACGAGGGTTTGGGGCTCCCAGGTGCGTTCCAGCCCTGCCCAGGTGTATTTTGGGGCTCCCCAGGTGTGTTCTCGTCCCCCCAGATGTGGTTTTGGGGCTCCCCAGGTGAGTTTTTGAATATCCAGGTGTGTTTCTCCCCCTCCCAGGTACATTTTGGGGTCCCCCAGGTGTGTTTCTCCCCCTCCCAGGTACATTTTGGGGTCCCCCAGGTGCGTTTCTCCCCCTGCCAGGTACATTTTGGGGTCCCCCAGGTGCATTTCTCCCCCTCCCAGGTACATTTTGGGGTCCCCAGGTGCGTTTCTCCCCCTGCCAGGTACATTTTGGGGTCCCCAGGTGTGTTTCTCCCCCTCCCAGGTACATTTTGTCCCCACCAGGTGTGTTTCTCCCCCTCCCAGGTACATTTTGGGGTCCCCCAGGTGCGTTTCTCCCCCGCCCAGGTGAGTTTTTGAATATCCAGGTGTGTTTCTACCCCTCCCAGGTACATTTTGGGGTCCCCCAGGTGTGTTTCTCCCCTGCCCAGGTACATTTTGGGATCCCCCAGGTGCGTTTCTCCCCCTCCCAGGTACATTTTGGGGTCCCCCAGGTGCGTTTCTGCCCTGCCCAGGTGAGTTTTAGGGTTCCCCATGTATGTTTTGGGTTCTCCAGGAGTATTTTGTCCTCTCTAGGTGTGTTTCTCCCCTGCCCAGGTGAGTTTTTGAATATCCAGGTGTGTTTCTCCCCCTCCCAAATACATTTTGGGGTCCCCAGGTGTGTTCCTCCCCCTCCCAGGTACATTTTGGGGTCCCCAGGTGTGTTTCTCCCCCTCCCAGGTACATTTTGGGGTCCCCAGGTGTGTTCCTCCCCCTCCCAGGTACATTTTGGGGTCCCCCAGGTGCGTTTCTCCCCCTCCCAGGTACATTTTATCCCCCCCAGGTGCATGTTGTCCCCCCCAGGTGTTCCCCAGGTGTGTTTCTCCCCCTCCCAGGTACATTTTGGGGTCCCCAGGTGCGTTTCTCCCCCTCCCATGTAGATTTTGGGGTCCCCAGGTGTGTTTCTCCCCCTCCCAGGTACATTTTGGGGTCCCCAGGTGTGTTTCTCCCCCTCCCAAATACATTTTGGGGTCCCCAGGTGTGTTTCTCCCCCTCCCAGGTACATTTTGGGGTCCCCAGGTGTGTTTCTCCCCCGCCCAGGTGAGTTTTTGAATATCCAGGTGCGTTTTTCCCCCTCCCAGGTACATTTTGGGATCCCCAAGGTGTGTTTCTCCCCCTCCCAGGTACATTTTACGGTCCCCAGGTGTGTTTCTCCCCTGCCCAGGTGAGTTTTTGAATATCCAGGTGTGTTTCTCCCCCTCCCAAATACATTTTGGGGTCCCCCAGGTGTGTTTCTCCCCCTCCCAGGTACATTTTGTCCCCACCAGGTGTGTTTCTCCCCCTCCCAGGTAGATTTTGGGGTGCCCAGGTGAGTTTTTGGGGGCTCCTACCAGCAGGCAGTGCACGAACTCGGGTCCCCCCACGAGGGCGGTGAAGGTGCCCAGCTGCTCCGCCAGGGCCAGCAGCACCTCGTCCTCATCGTAGA
The DNA here is from genome assembly GCF_046129695.1 of Lonchura striata. Classification (NCBI taxonomy): domain Eukaryota; kingdom Metazoa; phylum Chordata; class Aves; order Passeriformes; family Estrildidae; genus Lonchura; species Lonchura striata. Next base: position 51,193 of record NC_134639.1, on the reverse strand, counting down.
TGGTGTCTGCGACCCCCCAGGTGACACACCTGTCACTCACCTGTCCCCTCCTCACCTGTCCATCACCCCCACGCCCCGCCCACCTCCCCAAACCCCACCCCTCCTCCCCCACACAGCGAGATTTCGGCCGGTTTTTGAGTTTTCCACTGGAATTTTCCCACCTGTCCGGCATGCCCCGCCCTCACCTGGATTTTGGAGACCCCACCCCTCCCAAATTTTGGGATTTTCCCGCCAAATTTTGCCGTTTTACCGGTGAGGAAAGGGAGGAGCTCGCTGCGGGTTCGCTCCACGCCCAGCGCCAGCGCGATGGTCGACAGCTTCTTGATGCTGTTGAGGCGTAGCTGGTGATGGGGGAAATGGGGGAAATTCAGGAAAATTTGGGAAAAATCCATAAAAAAAACCCAAAAAAAACAGGGAATCGCCCCCCCAATCATGAGAAAACCCCGCCCCCAAAGCGGCGCAGCCAATCAGGAACGGCGTCTCACGGCTCCGCAGCGCCGCGGTAGAGAGGAGGCTTCTGATTTGCTCCGGTAAGCCCCGCCCACGCCGGCGGCAGCCAATGGAAGGCGGCGCTGCCGCGGCCTCGCGCTGCCCCGCCGCTAGGGGGCGCTGCGCCGGGCGGGGCGGTTACCCCCCCCCCCGCCTCATGCCGCTGCGGACCAATCACAACGCGCCTAAGAAACCCAAACCGCCCCTCCAGCCAATCAGAGCGCGCCTTCCACCGCAATCCCCCCCAACCGCCTCACAGATGTAACGCCGCCTCCCATTCGCCCCCGCCTGAGGGGACCGGGCCGCCTCATCCAATCAGCGCGGCCGTCTCATGGCGGCCACCACCAGCGGGGCCGCGGCCAGCGGGCGATGGCGGCCGGGCCCCGGCAGCCGCGGAAAGAAGCCCCGAAGCCCCGGAAAAAGCCCGGAGGCAGCACCGGCGAAATCCCGGTCAGCGGTACCTGCACGTCCTCGTTGCGGAGCTCGTCGATGAGCACCGCGATGGGGTAAAGCGAATCGTCGCCGTCCGCCGCCGCCATCTTCGCCGCTGCCGCCGCCCCGGCTCTGAGGGGCCGCACGGGGCCGACCGCCCCGCTCCTGCAGGGCTTCCGCGGCGCTGATTGGCCGGCGCCGCCGCGGCGCCCGCCTAGCGGCTCTTCCCATTGGTTGAGGGTGCTGTCTGTCAGCTGAAGCCCCGCCCATGCGGACGGCGCGGTGGGTCGCGTTCTGATTGGGCGATGAGGGTGATTGACAGCGGCGGGGGCGGGGCGAGGCGTTGCTGGGCAACGCGGAGGCGCCGTGTGGGAGGCCGGGACGGACTGGGACAAACTGGGATGAACTGGGACAAACTGGGACTGCCAGGGTCTGAACTGGGACAAACTGGGACAGACTGGGATGAACTGGGACAAACTGGGACAAACTGGGACCCGCCAGGGCCTGAACTGGGACAAACTGGGACAGACTGGGATGAACTGGGACAAACTGGGACAGACTGGGATGAACTGGGACAAACTGGGACCCGCCAGGGTCTGAACTGGGACAAACTGGGACAGACTGGGACAAACTGGGACCCGCCAGGGTCTGAACTGGGACAAACTGGGACAGACTGGGACAAACTGGGACAAACTGGGATGAACTGGGACAGACTGGGATGAACTGGGACAAACTGGGACAAACTGGGATAAACTGGGACAAACTGGTTTATACTGGGACGCACCCGCGTTAAAAACCCTCCCAAAACCAGTAAAAACCTTTAAAAACCAGTAAAACCCAGTAAAACCCGGCCGGGCCCCGCCCCTTTAAGCCACGCCCCCAGAGAACGTGATGACGTCATTGACTGGCCACGCCTTTATTGGGTGGGGGGAAGGCACTGGGGGGAACTGGGATGAACTGGGATGAACTGGGACAAACTGGGATGAACTGGTTTGAACCGGTGTGTCAGATGCAGCCAGTGTGCCTCAGTTTCCCCAGCAGGCACTTGATGCTCTCCCACCCGTACAGCGCTGGGACGGACTGGGATGGACTGGGATGAACTGGGATATACTGGGATATACTGGGAAGGCACTGGGAAGGCACTGGTCAGCAGCAGGTCAGATGCGTCCGGCGTGCCTCAGTTTCCCCAGCAGGCTCTCAATGCTCTATACAGCACTGGGATGAACTGGGATGAACCGGAACAAACTGGGGTTGAACTGGGACAGACTGGGATGAACTGGTGTCAGATGCGTCCGGCGTGCCTCAGTTTCCCCAGCAGGCTCTCAATGCTCTATACAGCACCGGGACAAATCAGAACAAACTGGGACAAACCGGAACAAACTGGAGTTGAACTGGGACAGACTGGGATGAACCGGTGTCAGATGCGTCCGGCGTGCCTCAGTTTCCCCAGCAGGCTCTCCACGCTCTATACAGCACCGGGACAAATCGGAACAAACCGGAACAAACTGGGGTTGAACTGGGATGTACTGGGATATACTGGGATATACTGGGAAGGCACTGGTCAGCAGCAGGTCAGATGCGTCCGGCGTGCCTCAGTTTCCCCAGCAGGCTCTCAATGCTCTATACAGCACCGGGACAAATCGGAACAAACTGGGACAAACCGGAACAAACTGGGGTTGAACTGGGATATACTGGGATATACTGGTCTGAAGCGGGCTCAGATGTGTCCGGCGTGCCTCAGTTTCCCCAGCAGGCTCTGCATGCTCTTTACAGCACCGGGACAAATTGGAACAAACTGGGACAAACTGGGGTTGAACTGGGATATACTGGGACAGACTGGGACGAAGCGGGCTCAGATGCGTCCGGCGTGCCTCAGTTTCCCCAGCAGGCTCTCCATGCTCTATACAGCACCGGGATAAACTGGGACAAACCGGAACAAACTGGGGTTGAACTGGGATATACTGGGAAGGCACTGGGACGAAGCGGGCTCAGATGCGTCCGGCGTGCCTCAGTTTCCCCAGCAGGCTCTCCACGCTCTATACAGCACCGGGACAAATCGGAACAAACTGGGACAAACCGGAACAAACTGGGGTTGAACTGGGATATACTGGGACAGACTGGGAAGGCACTGGGATGAACCGGTGTCAGATGCGTCCGGCGTGCCTCAGTTTCCCCAGGGCGCTCTAAATCCTCTATACAGCACCGGGATGAACTGGGACAAACCGGAACAAACTGGGGTAGAACTGGGATATACTGGGATATACTGGTCTGAAGGGGGCTCAGATGCGTCCGGCGTGCCTCAGTTTCCCCAGCAGGCTCTCAATGCTCTATACAGCACCGGGATAAACCGGAACAAACTGGGACAAACCGGAACAAACTGGGGTTAAACTGGGATATACTGGGAAGGCACTGGGACGAAGCGGGCTCAGATGCGTCCGGCGTGCCTCAGTTTCCCCAGCAGGCTCTCCATGCTCTTTACAGCACTGGGACAAATTGGAACAAACTGGGACAAACTGGGGTAGAACTGGGATATACTGGGACAGACTGGGATGAAGCGGGCTCAGATGCGTCCGGCGTGCCTCAGTTTCCCCAGCAGGCTCTCAATGCTCTATACAGCACCGGGATAAACTGGGACAAACCGGAACAAACTGGGGTAGAACTGGGATATACTGGGACAGACTGGTCTGAAGCGGGCTCAGATGCGTCTGGCGTGCCTCAGTTTCCCCAGCAGGCTCTCAATGCTCTATACAGCACCGGGATGAACTGGGACAAACTGGGACAAACCAGAACAAACTGGGGTAGAACTGGGATATACTGGGATATACTGGTCTGAAGCTGGGGCAGATGCGTCTGGCGTGCCTCAGTTTCCCCAGCAGGCTCTCAATGCTCTATACAGCACTGGGACAAATCGGAACAAACTGGGACAAACCGGAACAAACTGGGGTTAAACTGGGATATACTGGGACAGACTGGGAAGGCACTGGGATGAACCGGTGTCAGATGCGTCCGGCGTGCCTCAGTTTCCCCAGCAGGCTCTCGATGCTCTATACAGCACTGGGACGAACTGGGACAAACTGGAACAAACTGGGGTTGAACTGGGATATACTGGGAAGGCACTGGGATGAACCAGTGTCAGATGCGTCCGGCGTGCCTCAGTTTCCCCAGCAGGCTCTCCACGCTCTATACAGCACCGGGATGAACTGGGACAAACTGGAACAAACTGGGGTAGAACTGGGATATACTGGGATATACTGGTCTGAAGCTGGGTCAGATGCGTCCGGCGTGCCTCAGTTTCCCCAGCAGGCTCTCAATGCTCTATACAACACTGGGACAAATCGGAACAAACTGGGACAAACTGGGGTTGAACTGGGATATACTGGGAAGGCACTGGTTTAAACCGGGGTCAGATGCATCCGGCGTGCCTCAGTTTCCCCAGCAGGCTCTCGATGCTCTATACAGCACCGTGATAAACTGGGACAAACCGGGACAAACTGGGGTTGAACTGGGATATACTGGGAAGGCACTGGTTTAAACCGGGCTCAGATGCGTCCGGCGTGCCTCAGTTTCCCCAGCAGGCTCTCGATGCTCTATACAGCACCGGGATAAACTGGGACAAACTGGGACAAACCGGAACAAACTGGGGTTGAACTGGGATATACTGGGAAGGCACTGGGACGAAGCGGGCTCAGATGCGTCCGGCGTGCCTCAGTTTCCCCAGCAGGCTCTCAATGCTCTATACAGCACCGGGATAAACTGGGACAAACTGGGACAAACCGGAACAAACTGGGGTTGAACTGGGACAGACTGGGATGAACTGGTGTCAGATGCGTCCGGCGTGCCTCAGTTTCCCCACCAGGCTCTCGATGCTCTATACAGCACCGGGACAAATCGGAACAAACCGGAACAAACTGGGGTTGAACTGGGATGTACTGGGATATACTGGGAAGGCACTGGGAAGGCACTGGTCAGCAGCAGGTCAGATGCGTCCGGCGTGCCTCAGTTTCCCCAGGGCGCTCTAAATCCTCTGTACAGCACCGGGATGAACTGGGACGAACCGGAACAAACTGGGGTAGAACTGGGATATACTGGGACAGACTGGGATGAACCGGGGTCAGATGCGTCCGGCGTGCCTCAGTTTCCCCAGCAGGCTCTCCACGCTCTCCAGCCTCTCGCCCGCCGCCCGCGGGGGCGGCTCGTGCAGCTGCAGCAGCCGCAGCCGGGGGGGCCCCGTGGGCAGCCCCAGCTCGGCCGCCGGCACCACCTGCAGCGGCTTCTTCTTGGCCTTCTGCCGCGGGGAGACGGGATTACGGGGATTTTGGGATTTTTGGGATTTTGGGGATTTTGGGGGATTTTTTGGGGTTTTTTTGGGGGTTTTTTGGGGGTTTTATGGGGATTTTTGGGGGTTTTTTGGGGGTTTTTGGGGATTTTTGGGGGTTTTTTGGGGATTTTTTGGGGATTTTTTGAGGATTTATTAGGGATTTTTACGGATTTTTTTGGGGGATTTTTTGGGGATTTTTGGGGCCGTCCCTGGATTTTTGGGGATGTTTTTTGGGGGATTTTCGGGGCTGTATCCCTGGGATTTCGGGGATGTTTTTAGGATGTTTTGGGGGGATTTTCGGGGTGATTTCGGGGATGTTTTTAGGATGTTTTTGGGGGGAATTTCGGGGCTGTACCCGGGATTTTGAGGATGTTTTTTGGGGGGAATTTCGGGGTGATTTCGGGGATGTTTTTAGGATGTTTTTGGGGGGAATTTCGGGGCTGTATCCCTGGGATTTCGGGGATGTTTTTAGGATTCTCGGGGGGATTTTCGGGGCTGTAGCCGGATTTTTGGGGATGTTTTTTGGGTGATTTTCGGGGCTGTATCCCTGGGATTTCGGGGATGTTTTTAGGATGTTTTTTGGGGGGATTTTCGGGGCTGTACCCGGGATTTTGGGGGTGTTTTTTGGGGGGAATTTCGGGGTGATTTCGGGGATGTTTTTAGGATTTTTTGGGGGGATTTTTGGGGCCATCCCCGGATTTTTGGGGATGTTTTTGGGGGATTTTCGGGGCTGTACCCGGGATTTTGGGGATGTTTTTTGGGGGGATTTTCGGGGTGATTTCTGGGATGTTTTTAGGATTCTCGGGGGGATTTTCGGGGCTGTACCCGGGATTTTGGGGATGTTTTTTGGGGGGAATTTCGGGGTGATTCCGGGGCTGTTTTTAGGATGTTTTTTGGGTGATTTTCAGGGCTGTACCCGTGATTTTGGGGATGTTTTTTTGGGGGAATTTCGGGGTGATTTCGGGGCTGCTTTTAGGGGATTTTCGGGATTTTTGGGCCCCCTCTCACCATGATGTTGGGCAGCGTGGCGTAGCGGGGCTCGTTGAGCCGCAGGTCGGCCGTCAGCACGGCCGGCAGCCGCAGCCGCAGCGTCTCCAGGCCCCCGTCCACCTCCCGCTGCACCCGCACCGCGCCCGCCTCCAGCGCCACCCGCGAGGCGAAGGTGCCCTGCGGGACCCGGAGGGACTGGGACGGACTGGGAGGGACTGGGAGGGACTGGGAGGGACTGGGAGGGAACTGGGAGGGAATGGGAGGGAACTGGGAGGGATTGGGAGGGATTGGGAGGGAACTGGGAGGGATTGGGAGGGAGTGGGAGGGAACTGGGAGGGACTGGGAGGGACTGGGAGGGACTGGGAAGGACTGGGATGGAACTGGGCGGAACTGGGATGGACTGGGACCAGTTTGGGCTGGGCTGGGACCAGTTTGGAGCAGGCCCCGCCCCATTTCCAGAGCCCATGGGGTGAATATATCCCACAATGCCCCGCGCTTTAAAGGGTGAATATATCCCACAATGCCCCGCGCTTTAAAGGGTGAATATATCCCACAATGCCCCGCGCCAAGGGGGTGAATATATCCCACAATGCCCCGCGCCAAGGGGGTGAATATATCCCACAATGCCCCGCGCCAAGGGGGTGAATATATCCCACAATGCCCCGCGCTTTAAAGGGTGAATATATCCCACAAGCCTCCGCCGCGGGGCATTGTGGGATATATCCCCCTATGCCGCGGTGCATTGTGGGATATATCCCCCCTATGCCGCGGTGCATTGTGGGATATATCCCCCCCTCCACCGCGGGGCATTGTGGGATATATCCCCCCTATGCCGCGGGGCATTGTGGGATATATCCCCCCGGGGTGGATGTATCCCATGATGCCCCGCGCGCTCTACCTGCGGCCAGTCCAACATGGCGGCCAGGAGCTGCCCGGTCTGGTTGCAATCGTCATCGATGGCCTGGGGAGGGGGGGACAGCCGATCGATAGGGGATCGATAGGTGATCTATGGGGGATTCACCCTCCCAGCGCCCGGGGGAGCCGCCTGGGGGGGATCTATAGGGGATTAATGGGCTCGATAGGGGATCAATAGGCACCTATAGATGATCTATAGAGGATTAATAGGGCTCCATAGGTTTCTATAGGGTATCCCTAGGGATTAATAGGGATCAATAAGGATCAATAGGGATCAAAAGGGATCAATAGGGGATCAATAGGGATCAACAGGGATCAGTAGGGATCAATAGCGATCAGTTGGGGCTCGATCAGTTTCTATAGGGATTAATAGGGAACCAATAGGGATAAATAGGGGATCAATAGGGAACCAATACGGATCAATAAGGATCAATAGCGATCAGTAGGGGATCTATAGGGCTCCATAGGTTTCTATAGGGATCCATAGGGATTAATAGGGAACCAATAGGGATCAATAGGGAACCAATAAGGATCGATAGGGAGCAATAGGGATCAATACAGATCGATAGGGGATCAATAGGGGATGAATACGGATCAATAGCGATCAGTAGGGGATCTATAGGACTCTATAGGTTTCTACACGGATCCATAAGGATTAATAGGGAACCAATAGGGATCAATAGGGGATCAGTAGGGATCAATAGGGAATAAATAGGGATCAATAGGGACCTATATGGATCAATAGGGATCGATGGGGGATCTATAGGGCTCCATCAGTTTCTATAGGGATCCATAGGGATTAGAAGGGAACCTATAGGGATAGACAGGGGATCAATGGGGAATCAACAGGGAACCAATACGGATCAATAAGGATCAATATGGATCAATAGCGATCGATAGGGGATCTATAGGGCTCCATCAGTTTCTATAGGGATCCATAGGCACTAATAGGGAACCTGTAGGGATAGATAGGGGATCAATGGGGAGTCAATAGGGAACCAATAGGGATCAATAGGGAACCAATATGGATCAATCAGGATCAATAGCGATCGATAGGGGATCTATAGGACTCCATAGGTTTCTATAGGGATCCATAGGCACTAATAGGGAACCTATAGGGATAGATAGGGGATCAATAGGGAATCAACAGGGAACCGATAGGGATCAATAGGGAACCAATACGGATCAATAAGGATCAATAGGGATCAATAGCGATCAGTAGAGGATCTACAGGGCTCCATAGGTTTCTATAGGGCTCCATAGGGATTAGAAGGGAACCTATAGGGATAGACAGGGGATCAATGGGGAATCAACAGGCAGCCGATAGGGATCGATAGGGAACCGATAGGGGATCGATAGGGATCAATAGCCCCGCCTCACCTGCTTGCCCAGCAGCACCAGCTGCGGCTGCAGCTGCCGCGCCAGCGCCGCCAGCGCCGCGGCCGCCTCGCGGGGCCCCGCGGCCGCGCCCTCGGCCAGCTCGGCCAGCACCGCCCGGTCGGCGCCCATGGCCAGGGCCGTGCGCAGCGTCTCCTGCGGCAGGGAAGGGGTTAATGAAATGTGCCGAAATTGGCAAAATTCACCCCAAAAATGGAACCAAAATGGCACAAAAATGGTCAAAAACGGCCCAGAAATAACAAAAATAACCCCAGAAATAGCCCAAATCAGGGCCGTGCGCAGCGTCTCCTGCGGCAGGGAAGGGGTTAACGGAATTTACCGAAATTGGCAAAATTCACCCCAAAAACGGCGCAGAAACGGCAAAAAACGGCACAAAAACGGCCAAAAATGGCCCAAAATAGCCCAAATCAGGGCCGTGCGCAGCGTCTCCTGCGGGAGGGAAGGGGTTAATGAAATGTGCCGAAATTGGCAAAATTCACCCCAAAAATGGCGCAGAAATGGGCAAAAACGGCCAAAAAACGGCCAAAAAATGGCCAAAAACGGGCCCGAAATAGCCCAAATCAGGGCCGTGCGCAGCGTCTCCTGCGGGAGGGAAGGGGTTAACGAAATGTGCCGAAATTGGCAAAATTCACCCCAAAAATGGCACAAAAATGGGCAAAAATGGCCAAAAAACGGCCAAAAACGGGCCAAAAACGGGCCAGAAATAGCCCAAATCAGGGCCGTGCGCAGCGTCTCCTGCGGGAGGGAAGGGGTTAACGAAATGTGCCGAAATTGGCAAAATTCACCCCAAAAACGGAACAAAAACGGGCAAAAACGGCCAAAAAATGGCCAAAAACGGGGCAAAAACGGGCCAGAAATAGCCCAAATCAGGGCCGTGCGCAGCGTCTCCTGCGGGAGGGAAGGGGTTAATGAAATGTGCCGAAATTGGCAAAATTCACCCCAAAAATGGCACAAAAATGGCACAAAAACGGTCAAAAAATGGCCAAAAATGACCCAAAATAGCCCAAATCAGGGCCGTGCGCAGCGTCTCCTGCGGGAGGGAAGGGGTTAACGGAATTTACCGAAATTGGCAAAATTCACCCCAAAAATGGAACAAAAATGGGCAAAAATGGCCAAAAACCGGCCAAAAAATGGCCAAAAACGGGCCAGAAATAGCCCAAATCAGGGCCGTGCGCAGCGTCTCCTGCGGGAGGGAAGGGGTTAACGGAATTTACCGAAATTGGCAAAATTCACCCCAAAAATGGCACAAAAATAGCACAAAAACGGTCAAAAACGGCCAAAAATGGGCAAAAACGGCCCAAAAATAACCAAAATAACCCCAAAAATTCCCCAAAATCCAGGTTCTCCTCGGGGAGGAAGGGGTTAACAAAACACACCGAAATGGGAGGAAATCGCCCCAAAATTGGCCAAAACAACCCAAAAACAACCCAAAAATCACTCCAAAACTACTCAAAAAACAAACATTTTCAACGCCCCAAAAACGCCCCAAAAATCCCCAAAATAAACCGACAAAAAAAAAGCCCCAAAAATACCCAAAATTGCCCCAAAAATTCCCGAAATAACCCCAAAAAAACGGCAAAAAACCAAAAAAAGGCTCAAAATGACCCAAAAACGCCCAAACCCCAAAATTCCCCCGATGTGCCTCAGTTTCCCCCAATGTGCCTCAGTTTCCCTCCGTTTTTTCCCATTTTCCCCCCGTTTTTCCTCATTTTTTCCCCGTTTTTTCCCGAATTTTCCCCTCCAGGTGCCCCCAGGTGTGCCCAGGTGCGCCCAGGTGTGCCCAGGTGTGCCCAAACCCCAAAATTCCCCCAATCTGCCTCAGTTTCCCCCAATGTGCCTCAGTTTCCCCCAATGCGCCTCAGTTTCCCTCCCATTTCCCCCATTTCCCTCATTTTTTCCCCGTTTTTTCCCATTTTTTCCCCGTTTTTTCCCCAATTTCCCCTCCAGGTGCCCCCAGGTGCCCCCAGGTGTGCCCAGGTGTGCCCAAACCCCAAAATTCCCCCAATCTGCCTCAGTTTCCCCCAATGTGCCTCAGTTTCCCTCAATGTGCCTCAGTTTCCCTCCCATTTCCCCCATTTTTCCCCATTTTCTCCCCGTTTTTTCCCCAATTTCCCCCTCCAGCTGCCCCCAGGTGCACCCAGGTGTGCCCAGGTGTGCCCAGGTGCGCCCAGGTGTGCCCAGGTGTGCCCAGGTGCGCCCAGGTGCCCAAATTTCCCCCAATGTGCCTCAGTTTCCCTCCCATTTCCCCCATTTTTCCCCATTTTTCCCATTTTCTCCCCGTTTTTTCCCCAATTTCCCCCTCCAGCTGCCCCCAGGTGTGCCCAGGTGCCCCCAGGTGCCCAAACCCCAAAATTCCCCCAATGTGCCTCAGTTTCCCTCAATGTGCCTCAGTTTCCCTCCCATTTCCCCCATTTCCCCCATTTTTTCCCCGTTTTTTCCCATTTTTTCCCCGTTTTTTCCCCAATTTCCCCTCCAGGTGCCCCCAGGTGTGCCCAGGTGTGCCCAAACCCCAAAATTCCCCCAATCTGCCTCAGTTTCCCCCAATGTGCCTCAGTTTCCCTCAATGTGCCTCAGTTTCCCTCCCATTTCCCCCCATTTTTCTCCGTTTTTTCCCATTTTTTCCCCAGTTTTCCCCTCCAGGTGTGCCCAGGTGCGCCCAGGTGTGCCCAGGTGTGCCCAAACCCCAAAATTCCCCCAATGTGCCTCAGTTTCCCCTAATGTGCCTCAGTTTCCCCTGTTTTTCCCCATTTTTCCCCATTTTTTCCCCATTTTTTCCCCAGTTTCTCCCTCCAGGTGCCCCCAGGTGTGCCCAGGTGCCCCCAGGTGTGCCCAGGTGCCCCCAGGTGCCCAAAATTTCCCCAATCTGCCTCAGTTTCCCCCAATGTGCCTCAGTTTCCCTCAGTTTTTCCCCATTTCCCTCCCGTTTTTCCCCGTTTTTTCGGGAATTTCCCCCTCCAGCTGCCCCCAGCTGCCCCCAGCTGCCCCCAGGTGTGCCCAGGTGTGCCCAGGTGCCCCCAGGTGCCCCTCACCTGGCTGGCCCTGGTGCCCAGCGTGGCCACCACCACCTCGGCGGCGGCGCCGGCCTCGCGCAGGCGCACGGCCTCCTCCAGGGCGATCTCGCAGAAGGGGTTCAGCGAGTGCTTCACGCCCTGCGTCTGCACCGCCGCCCCGCCCGGCGCCACGCGCACCTGCGGGCGCACCTGGCGCAGGTGAGGGCGCCGCCGCCGCCCGCGGGGTTTGGGGGGGGGGGTTTGGGGGGTTTTTTGGGGGGATTTTGGGGGGATTTGGGGGATTTTAGGGGGGGTTTGGGGGGTTTGGAGGTGGGTAAAGGTGGGTACAGGTGTGCCCAGGTGTGCGCAGGTGTGCCCAGGTGTGCCCAGGTGTGCCCAGGTGTGCGCAGGTGTGCCCAGGTGTGCCCAGGTGAGTTCTTTCCACCCCAGACTAAAAACGCTCCCAGGATTTTGGGGATTTTGGGATTTTTTGGGTTTTTTTGGGGTGTTTTAGGAGGTTTAGGGGGGTTTGGGGGGTTGGTAGGTGGGTACAGGTGTGCCCAGGTGTGCCCAGGTGAGTTCTTTCCACCCCAGACTAAAAACGGCCCCAGGATTTTGGGGAATTTGGGGATTTTTGGGGTTTTTTTGGGGAATTTTGGGGATTTTAGGGGCGGTTTTAGGGGTTGGTAGGTGGGTAAAGGTGGGTACAGGTGTGCCAGGTGTGCCCAGGTGTGCCCAGGTGAGTTCTCTCCGCCCCAAACTAAAAATGGCCCCAGGATTTTGGGGATTTTGGGCAATTTTGGGGGGATTTTTGGCATTTCTTGGGGAATTTTGGGGATTTTTTGGGGAATTTTGGGGATTTTAGGGGGGGGTTTGGGGGGTGTGCCCAGGTGTGCCCAGGTGTGCCCCATAGACTAAAATTCAGGATTTGGGGATTTTTGGGGTATTTTGCTGGTTTTTTTGTATTTTTTAGGGGTTTTTCTGTATTTTACGGTGTTTTTATGGGTTTTTTGGCCATTTTTGGTGTTTCTTGGGGGATTTTTGGGGCTTTTTTGGTGTTTTTTGCTGTTTTTTGAGGGGTTTTTTGGCTTTTTTGGGGGTTTTTTTGGGGGATTTTTTTGGGGTTTTTTTCGGGGATTTCGGGGGTCCCGCGGTGGGAGGGGCTCGGGGGTGCCCCCAGCTGTGCCCAGCTGTGCCCAGGTGTGCCCAGGTGTGCCCAGGTGCGCCCAGGTGCGCCCTTACCTTGACGGCGAAGTCAATGACGCGCTTGACCCCCACGAGCACGCGCAGCGCCGCCATGGCTGCCCCGCTGGCCACGCCCACCGCCACGCCTCCCGGTGACGTCACCGCCAGCTAAGCCACGCCCACAACCCCGCCACCGCAAACGTCATCCTCGCGGACAAGCCACGCCCCTTTATGCAAATACGCTTCAAAGCCACGCCCCCCTCGCTGAAGCCACGCCCCCTGGCGGGGCGGGGCGCCGAGGGGCGTGGCCTGGGCGCGTCACGTGACGGGAAGAAGCGCCCGGGTGGTTTTTTTGGGGGAATTTTTGGGATTTTTGGGGATTTTGGGGATTTTGGGGGATTTTGGGGATTTTTGGGGGTTTTTTGGGGGGGTTTTGGGGATATTTGGGGGGTTTGGGGTTTTTTTTGGGGGGGTTGGGGATTTTTGGGGGTTTTGGGGATTTTTGGGGGGGTTTTGGGGAGTTTGGAGTTTTTTGGGGATTTTGGGGATTTTGGTTTTTTGGGGGGTGGGGGTTTGGGGATTTTTGGGGGATTTTGGGGGATTTTGGGTTTTTTTGGGGTGGCTTTAGGGATTTTGGGGGGGGGTTGGGGGTTTTGGGGGATTTTGGGGGATTTTAAAGTTTTTGGGGGGGGATTTTGGGGGTTTTGGGGATTTTGGGGGGTTTTTGGGGTTTTTTTGGGATTTTGGGGATTTTTGGGGGGGGTTGGGGATCTTTGGGGGGTTTTGGGGGTTTTTTGAAGGTTTTTGGGGATTTTGGGAGATTTTAAAGTTTTTTGGGGGGGGATTTTGGGGATTTTGGGGGGTTTTTGGGGTTTTTTGGGGGATTTTGGGGGATTTTAGGGTTTTTGGGGGTGGCTTTAGGGATTTTTGGGGGGGGTTTTGGGATTTTGGGGAATTTTGGGGATTTTTGGGGGAGGTTTGGGGATCTTTGGGGGGTTTTGGGGATTTTTGGGGGATTTGGGGGGATTTTGTGGTTTTTTGGGGGGGATTTTGGGGGTTTTGGGGCTTTTGGGAATTTTGGGGTTTTTTTGGAGTGGCTTTAGGGATTTTGGGGGGGTTTTTGGGAACATTTGGGGATTTTTTTAGGGGTTTTTGGGGATTTGGGGGGTTTTGGAGGTTTTGGGTTATTTTAGAGGTTTTGGGGTGGTTTTGGGGATTTTTTGGGATTTTGGGGGGATTTTTGGGGAATATTTTGCAGGTTTTTTTGGTTTTGGGGATTTTTTTGGCATTTCTGCATTTTCAGAGATTTCTTTGGAATTTTTTGGGATTTTCGGGGAGATTTTTTTTTCTTTTGTCTTTCGGGGATTTTTTGCGTCCTTTTTTAAATTTTTGGGATTTTTTTTTTCTTTTTTTGGGGATTTTTTTTTTCTTTTTTTAATTTTTTTGAGGGATTCGGGATTTTTTTGGGGCGGTTTTTTGGGGGTTGTTGGGATTTTTTTTTTTATTTTTTTGTGATTTTTTTTTTTTTTGTTTTTCGGGATTTTTGTGGGTGGGGGTTGTGTTTTTGCTATTTTTGGTGGTTTTGGTGTTTTTGTGATTTTTTTAAAATTATTTTTGTATGTTTTGTGATTTTTTTGGTGATTTTTTGCTGATTTTTTTGGTGATTTTTGGGGTTTTTTTGGTCTTTCCACGAGCAATAAACACCTGCACACACCTGGCCGAGTCACCTGTGCCTTTATTTGGGGGGGGGGAGGGGAGGGGATCGAGTCCAGGGGTGGGGGAGGGGCCCAGGTGTGCCCAGGTGTGCTCAGGTGAGTTCCAGGTGTGCCCAGGTAAATTCCAGGTGTGCCCAGGGGTGCCCAGGTGAGTTCCAGGTGTGTTCCAGGTGTGCCCAGGTAAATTCCAGATGTGCCCAGGTGTGCCCAGGTGTGCTCAGGTGAGTTCCAGGTGAGTTCCAGGTGTGCCCAGGTAAATTCCAGGTGTGCCCAGGTGTGCTCAGGTAAATTCCAGGTGTGCCCTGGGGTGCTCAGGTGAGTTCCAGGTGTGCCCAGGTAAATTCCAGGGGTGCCCAGGTGAGTTCCAGGTGTGCCCAGGTGAGATCCAGGTGTGTTCCAGCTGTGCCCAGGTGTGCCCAGGTGTGCCTCTCAGTAGTAGAGCTCCCGATCCCACCAACCTGGGAGGGGAAAGAACCCGGACAGGTGAGGGGCGGGGCACCCCCAGGTGTGCCCAGGTGCCCCCAGGTGTGCCCAGGTATCCCCCAGGTACCCCCTGGGTGTGCCCAGGGGTGCTCAGGTGTATCCCAGGTGTATCTCAGCTATGCCCAGGTGTGCCCCAGGTGTGCCCAGGTACCCCCCAGGTGTGCCCAGGTGTGTCACTCACTGCCCGGGTGCCCCCAGGTGTGTATCCCAGGTGTGCCCAGGTGTGCCCAGGTGTGCTCAGGTGTGCCAGGTGTGTGCCCAGGTGTATCCCAGCTGTGCCCAGGTGTGTGCCCAGGTGTGTCACTCACTGCCCGGGTGCCCCCAGCTGTGCCCAGGTGCCCCAGGTGTGCCCAGGTGTGTATCCCAGGTGTGCCCAGGTGTGTGCCCAGGTGCCCCAGGTGTGTCACTCACTGCCCGGGTGGCCCCAGGTGTGTACCCCAGCTGTGCCCAGGTACCCCAGGTGCCCCCAGGTGTGCCCAGGTGCTCCAGGTGTGCCCAGGTGTGTTACTCACTGCCCGGGTGCTCCCAGGTGTGTATCCCCGGTGTGCCCAGGTGTGCCCAGGTGCCCTCCCAGGTGTGCCCAGCTGTCTCCAGGTGTGCCCAGGTGTGCCCAGGTGTGCTCAGGTGTGCCAGGTGTGTGCCCAGGTGTATCCCAGCTGTGCCCAGGTGTGTGCCCAGGTGCCCCCAGCTGTGCCCAGGTGCCCCAGGTGTGCCCAGGTGTGTGCCCAGCTGTCCCCAGGTGTGTATCCCCAGTGTGCCCAGGTGTGCCCAGCTGTCCCCAGGTGCCCCCAGGTGTGCCCAGCTGTCCCCAGGTGCCCCCAGGTGTGCCCAGGTGTGCCCAGGTGTGTCACTCACTGCCCGGGCGTCTCCTCACGCCGAGTTTCCGGATCTCGTCGTAGACGAGGATGAGGAGGCCGAAGGGCATCGGCACCAACCACCACTGGAACCTGGGGGGGCACACCTGGGCAGGTGAGGCGGGGGTACCCCGGCGTGCCCCAGGGGTGCCCAGGTGTGCCCAGTGTGTGCTCAGCTGGTTTTTGGGGTGCCCAGGTGTGTGCCCAGGTGGTTTTGAGTGGTGCCCAGGTGATTTTGGGGGTCCTCAGGTGGTTTTGGGGGTGCCCAGGTGTGCCCAGGTGTTTTTGGGGGTGCCCAGGTGTGCCCAGGTGTGTGCCCAGGTGGTTTTGGCGTGGTTCACAGGTGGTTTTGGGGGTTCCAAGGTGTGCCCAGGTGGTTTTCGGGTGGTGCCCAGGTGGTTTTGGGAGTGCCCAGGTGTGCCCAGGTGTTTTTGGGGGTGCCCAGGTGTGCCCAGGTGTGCCCAGGGGTGCTCAGGTGGTTTTGGGGTGGTGCCCAGGTGTGCCCAGGTGTTTTTGGGGGTGCCCAGGTATGCCCAGGTGCATTGGGGTGGTTCACAGGTGATTTTGGGGTGGTTCCCAGGAGGTTTTGGGGGTGCCCAGGTGTGCCCAGGTGTGCCCAGGTGTGCCCAGGTGTGCGGGCTCACCTGATGGGCATGAAGTTGAAGACGTTGGGCATCCCCGGGCAGTAGCAGAGGAAGCAGCCGATGCACACCTGGAACACGATGGCCACCAGCAGCGTGCGGTTCCTGAAACACACCTGAGTGTCACCTGTGTGACGTCATCAGCTGTGTGACATCATCACCTGTGTGACGTCATCACCTGTGCGACATCATCACCTGTGTCACCTGAGCTACCTGTGACACCAGCAGCGTGCGGTTCCTGAAACGCACCTGAGTGTCACCTGTGTGACGTCATCAGCTGTGTGACGTCATCACCTGTGTGACGTCATCACCTGTGCGACATCATCACCTGTGTCACCTGTGTGACGTCACCTGTGTCACCTGTGTGACGTCATCACCTGTGTGACATCACCTGTGTCACCTGAGCTACCTGTGACACCAGCAGCGTGCGGTTCCTGAAACGCACCTGAGTGTCACCTGTGTGACGTCATCACCTGTGTGACATCACCTGTATGACATCACCTGTGTCACCTGTGTGACGTCATCACCTGTGTGACCTGAGCTACCTGTGACACCAGCAGCGTGCGGTTCCTGAAACACACCTGAGTGTCACCTGTGTGACGTCATCACCTGTGTGACATCATCACCTGTGTGACCTGAGCTACCTGTGACACCAGCAGCGTGCGGTTCCTGAAACACACCTGAGTGTCACCTGTGTGACGCCATCACCTGTGTGACATCATCACCTGTGTCACCTGTGTGACATCATCACCTGTGTGACATCACCTGTGTCACCTGAGCGTCACCTGAGTGTCACCTGTGTGACGTCATCACCTGTGTGACATCATCACCTGTGTCACCTGTGTGACATCATCACCTGTGTGACATCACCTGTGTCACCTGAGCGTCACCTGAGTGTCACCTGTGTGACGTCATCACCTGTGTGATGTCATCACCTGTGTGACATCATCTGTGTCAGCTGTGTCACCTGTGTGACATCATCACCTGTGTGACGTCATCACCTGTGTTACATCATCACCTGTGTCACCTGTGTGACATCATCACCTGTGTGATATCGTCACCTGTGGGACATCACCTGTGTGACATCACCTGTGTCACCTGTGTGACATCATCACCTGTGTGACATCATCACCTGTGTGACGCCATCACCTGTGTCACCTGAGCTACCTGTGACACCAGCAGCGTGCGGTTCCTGAAACGCACCTGAGTTACCTGAGTGTCACCTGTGTGATCTCATCACCTGTGTGATATCGTCACCTGTGGGACATCACCTGTGTGACATCACCTGTGTCACCTGTGTGACATCATCACCTGTGTGACATCACAAATTTTCACCGATTTTCCCCAAATTTTCGCCGTTTTTCCCCATTCCCCCTTCCCCAGGTGCGCCCAGGTGCGCCCAGGTGCGCCCAGGTGTGCCCAGGTGTGCCCAGGTGTGCCCAGGTATCCCAAAATCCCCAAATTTTCACCGATTTCCCCCAAATTTTCACCAATTTTCCCCGGATTTTCGCCGTTTTTCCCCATTCCCCCTTCCCCAGGTGTGCCCAGGTGTGCCCAGGTGTGCCCAGGTCTGCCCAGGTATCCCCAAATCCCCGAATTTTCATTGATTTCCCCCAAATTTTCACCAATTTTCCCTGAATTTTCGCTGTTTTTCCCCCGCCAGGTGCCCCCAGGTGTGCCCAGGTGTCCCCAGGTGCGCCCAGGTGTGCCCAGGTGTACCGGAAGAGCCCCTGCTGCAGCAGGGAGAGGCGGCGCGTCTTGCGGATCAGCACGTCGGCGATCTGGCACACCTCGATGCTGATGAAGAAGACGGTGTAGCAGGTGTACTGCTGGTACCTGCGCTGCCCGAAGGTCTGCGGGGGCACGGCGCCAGGTGAGCCAGGTGCGCCCAGGTGCGCCCAGGTGCGCCCAGGTGTGCCCAGGTGCGCCCAGGTGTGCCCAAATCCCCCCATTTTCACCCATTTTCCCTGATTTCCCCCCCAATTTTCACCATTTTCCCCCATTTCCCCACCCCCAGGTGTGCCCAGGTGTGCCCAGGTGTGCCCAGGTGTGCCCATGTATGTCCAGGTGTGCCCAGGTGAGCCAGGTGTGCCCAGGTGCGCCCAGGTGTGCCCAGGTATCCCCAAATCCCCCCATTTTTATTGATTTCCCTCCAATTTTCACCAATTGTCCCCAAATTTTCACCAATTTTCCTCAATTTTCCACCATTTTCCCCCATTTCCCCACCCCCAGGTGCCCCCAGGTGCGCCCAGGTGTGCCCAGGTGAGCCAGGTGCGCCCAGGTGCGCCCAGGTATCCCCAAATCCCCCCAATTTTTATTGATTTCCCTCCAATTTTCCCCAAATTGTCACCATTTCCCCCCATTTTCCCATTCCCAGGTGTGCCCAGGTGCGCCCAGGTGTGCCCAGGTGTGCCAGGTGTGCCCAGGTCTCCCCAGGTATCCCCAAATCCCCCAATTTTCACCAATTTCCCCCAAATTTTCACCGATTTTCCCCAATTTTCGCTGTTTTTCCCCCGCCAGGTGCCCCCAGGTGTGCCCAGGTGTGCCCAGGTGTGCCCAGGTATCCCCAAATCCCCCAATTTTCATCAATTCCCCCCAACTTTCCCCAAATTTTCACCGATTTCCCCCAAATTTTCACCGATTTCCCCCCAATTTTCGCTGTTTTTCCCCCTCCAGGTGTGCCCAGGTGTGCCCAGGCATCCCCAAATCCCCAAATTTTCACCGATTTCCCCCAAATTTTCACCAATTTCCCCCCAATTTTTGCTGTTTTTCCCCCGCCAGGTGCCCCCAGGTGCGCCCAGGCGCGCCCAGGTGTGCCAGATGTGCCCAGGTGTGCCAGGTGTGCCCAGGTGTGCCAGGTGTGCCCAGGTCTCCCCAGGTATCCCCAAATCCCCCAATTTTCATCAATTCCCCCCAACTTTCCCCAAATATTCATCGATTTTCCCCAAATTTTCACCGATTTTCCCCCAAATTTTCACCAATTTCCCCCCAATTTTCGCTGTTTTTCCCCCTCCAGGTGCCCCCAGGTGTGCCCAGGTGTGCCCAGGTGTGCCCAGGTGTGCCCAGGTGCGCCCAGGCATCCCCAAATCCCCAAATTTTCACCGATTTCCCCCAAATTTTCACCGATTTCCCCCCAATTTTCGCTGTTTTTCCCCCTCCAGGTGCCCCCAGGTGTGCCCAGGTGCGCCCAGGTGTGCCCAGGCATCCCCAAATCCCCAAATTTTCACCGATTTCCCCCAAATTTCCCCCAAATTTCCCCCAAATTTTCACCGATTTCCCCCCAATTTTCGCTGTTTTTCCCCCTCCAGGTGCGCCCAGGTGCGCCCAGGTGTGCCCAGGTGTGCCAGGTGTGCCGCACCCACTGCTGGCCGTAGCTGTCCTGCAGCTCCTGCTCGTGCGCGTCCTCCCAGCGCGGGCGCAGCCCCAGGACCAGCAGCGGCCACCAACCCTCCTGAGCCATGGCCACGAAGTAATCGGTGAAACCGGCCAGGGACTGGATCACACCTGGGCAGGTGGGACAGGTGAGATATGGACAGGTGGGACAGGTGAGATATGGACAGGTGAGATATGGACAGGTGAGATATGGACAGGTGAGCAGCACAACCCTCCTGAGCCATGGCCACGAAGTAATCGGTGAAACCGGCCAGGGACTGGATCACACCTGGGCAGGTGGGACAGGTGAGATATGGACAGGTGAGACAGGTGGGACAGGTGAGACATGGACAGGTGAGCAGCACAACCCTCCTGAGCCATGGCCACGAAGTAATCGGTGAAACCGGCCAGGGACTGGATCACACCTGGGCAGGTGAGACAGGTGAGACAGGTGAGACAGGTGGGACAGGTGGGACAGGTGAGATATGGACAGGTGAGATATGGACAGGTGAGATATGGACAGGTGGGACAGGTGAGACAGGTGAGACAGGTGGGACAGGTGAGATATGGACAGGTGGGACAGGTGAGACAGGTGAGACAGGTGGGACAGGTGAGATATGGACAGGTGGGACAGGTGGGACAGGTGAGACAGGTGAGACAGGTGAGATATGGACAGGTGGGACAGGTGAGACAGGTGGGACAGGTGAGACAGGTGAGGGACAGGTGAGGGACAGGTGAGACAGGTGAGGGACAGGTGAGAGACTGCAGAACACCTGGACAGGTGAGGGACAGGTGAGACAGGTGACACAGGTGAGAGACAGGTGAGGGACTGCAGAACACCTGGACAGGTGAGGGACAGGCCAGAGACAGAGCAGACATGGCACAGGTGAGGCAGACTTGTGAGGTTGGACAGGTGAGTGGCACAGGTGATCACAGGTGGGCTCAGGTGATCTCAGATGATTGCAGGTGTGCTCAGGTGTGCCCAGGTGGGCTCAGGTGATCTCAGGTGATTGCAGGTGGGGTCAGGTGATCTCACGTGATCATAGGTGTGCCCAGGTGGGCTCAGGTGGGCTCAGGTGATCTCAAGTGAGCTCAGGTGGGCTCAGGTGAGTTCAGGTGATCTCAAGTGATCTCAGGTGGGCTCAGGTGCGCCCAGGTGCCCCCAGGTGCCCCCAGGTGTGCCCAGGAGCACTCTAACTGCCCCCAGGTGATCCCAGGTGTGCCCAGGTGCACCCAGGTGTGCCCAGGTAAGTTCCCAGGTGTGCCCAGGTGTGCCCAGGTGCGCCCAGGTGCACTGTAACTGCTCCCAGGTGTGCCCAGGTGCGCCCAGGTGTGCCCAGGTGAGTTCCCAGGTGTGCCCAGGTGTGCCCAGGTGTGCCCAGGAGCACTCTAACTGCCCCCAGGTGATCCCAGGTGTGCCCAGGTGAGTTCCCAGGTGTGCCCAGGTGTGCCCAGGTGTGCCCAGGTGTGCCAGGTGTGCCCAGGTGCGCACCTATCTGGAAGTAGGAGTAGGCGGCCAGGGGCTCGTTGACCAGCCGGTCGCGCCGGGGGTCGCGGGGCCGCAGGTGCATGATGTCGCTCTCGGCGCGCTCGTAGGCCAGCGACACCGACGGGAACTGCGCAGGTGGGCACAGGTGAGGTGGGCACAGGTGAGGTGGGCACAGGTGAGGTGGGCACAGGTGAGGTGCCCGCCCCGGCCACGCCCACCACCCCAGATCCGCCCCAGCCAGGGGAGAAACCTCGGCCGCACCTGGATGGAACACCTGGGAACGGGGGGCTGAGGGGCTCAGGTGAGTCCCGGGTGTGCCCAGGTGTGCCCAGGTGTGCCCAGGTGTGCTCTAACTGCCCCCAGGTGCCCCCAGGTGCCCCCAGGTGTGCCCAGGTGAGTTCCCAGGTGCCCCCAGCTTCCC
Source organism: Lonchura striata (assembly GCF_046129695.1). Lineage (NCBI taxonomy): Eukaryota > Metazoa > Chordata > Aves > Passeriformes > Estrildidae > Lonchura > Lonchura striata. Next base: position 29,501 of record NC_134639.1, on the reverse strand, counting down.
CCAGGTGCCCCCAGGTGAGTTCCCAGGTGCCCCCAGGTGTGCCCAGGTGCGCCCAGGTGCGCCCAGGTGAGTTCCCAGGAGCCCCCAGGTGCCTCCAGGTGCCCCAGCTGTCCCCCAGGTGCCCCCACGTGTGCCCAGGTGAGTTCCCAGGTGCCCCCAGGTGCTCCCAGGTGTGCCCAGGTGAGTTCCCAGGTGAGTTCCCAGGTGAGTTCCCAGGTGCCCCCAGGAGTCCCCAGGTGCCCCCAGGTGCGCCAGGTGCGCTCACGATGTTGGTGCAGAGCTCGATGAAGAGGATGGTGATGCAGCCCAGGGGCAGGGTGTGCCCAGGTGAGTTCCCAGGTGTGCACAGGTGTGCCCAGGTGAGTTCCCAGGTGTCCCCAGGTGCCCCCAGGTGTGCCCAGGTGTGCCCAGGTGTGCCCAGGTGAGTTCCCAGGTGCCCCCAGGTGCGCCCAGGTGTGCCCAGGTGTATCTCAGGTGCCCCCAGGTGCGCCCAGGTGCCCAGGTGCGCTCACGATGTCGGTGCAGAGCTCGATGAAGAGGATGGTGATGCAGCCCAGGGGGAGGGGCACGCTGGCCGTGATGTAGACCAGGTACGGCGCCAGCTCCGGAATGTTCTTGGTCAGCGTGTAGGCGATCGACTTCTTCAGGTTGTCGAAGATCAGCCGGCCTGGGCGGCGCAGGTGAGGGACAGGTGAGGGGGGCAGGTGTGCCTCACCGGGCACAGGTGTGCCCAGGCGTGCCCAGGTGTGCCCAGGTGTATCCCAAGTGTGTCCAGGTGTGCCCAGGTGTGCCTCACCTGTCCCAGGTGTGTCCAGGTGTGCCCAGGTGTGCTTCACCTGTCCCAGGTGTGCCCAGGTGTGTCCCCAGGTGTGCCCAGGTGTGCCCAGGTGTGCCCAGGTGTGCTTCACCTGTCCCAGGTGTGCCCAGGTGTGCCCACGTGTGCCTCACCTGTCCCAGGTGCGCCCAGGTGTGTCCCCAGGTGTGACCAGGTGTGTCTCACCTATCCCAGGTGCCCCCAGGTGTGCCCACGTGTGCTTCACCTGTCCCAGGTGTGCCCAGGTGTCTCCCCAGGTGAGACCAGGTGTGCTTCACCTGTCCCAGGTGTGTCCAGGTGTGCCCAGGTGTGCTTCACCTGTCCCAGGTGTGCCCAGGTGTGTCCCCAGGTGTGCCCAGGTGTGTCCCCAGGTGTGCCGAGGTGTGCCTAACGTGTCCCAGGTGTGCCCAGGTGTGGCCAGGTGTGTATCACCTCTCCAAGGTGTGCCCAGGTGTGCCCAAATGTGTCCCACCTGTCCCAGGTGTGTCCCCAGGTGTGCCCAGGTGTGGCCCAGGTGTGCCCAGGTGTGCCTAACGTGTCCCAGGTGTGCCCAGGTGTGTCCCCAGCTGTGCCCAGGTGTGCCCAGGTGTCCCAAGGTGAGTTCCCAGGTGCCCCCAGGTGTGCATCACCTGTCCCAGGTGTGTCCCACCTATCCCAGGTGCCCCCAGCTGTGCCCAGGTGCCCCCAGGTGTGCCCAAATGTGTCCCGCAGGTGCCCCCAGGCATGCCCAGGTGTGCCCCAGGTGCCCCCAGGTGCCCCCAGGTGTGCATCACCTGTCCCAAATGTGTCCCACCTGTCCCAGGTGCCCCCAGGCGCCCCCAGGTGCCCACAGGTGCCCACAGGTGCCCACAGGTGTGCCCAAATGTGTCCCCCAGGTGTGTCCCAGGTGCCCCCAGCTGCCCCCAGCCACCACCAGGTGCCCCCAGGCGCCCCCAGGTGTGCCCAGGTGTGCCTAACATGTCCCAGCTGTGCCCAGCCACCCCCAGGTGTGCCCAGGTGTGCCCAGGTGTCCCCCAGGTGCCCCCTGGAGCCCCCAGGTGCCCACAGGTGCGCCCAGGTGCGCCCAGGTGTGCCCAGGTGTGCCCAGGTGTCCCCCAGGTGCCCCCAGGAGCCCCCAGGTGCCCACAGGTGTGCCCAAATGTGTCCCCCAGGTGTGTCCCAGGTGCGCCCAGCTGTGCCCAGGTGCGCCCAGGTGTGCCCAGGTGTGCCTAACATGTCCCAGCTGTGCCCAGGTGCGCCCAGGTGCGCCCAGGTGCGCCCACCTTGCTCGACGCCGGTGACGATGGAGGCGAAGTTGTCGTCCAGCAGGATCATGTCGGCCGCCTGCTTGGCGGCGTCGGAGCCGGCGATGCCCATGGCCACGCCGATGTCGGCCTTCTTCAGCGCCGGCGAGTCGTTGACGCCGTCGCCCGTCACCGCCACGATGGCGCCCTGCGGCCAGAACGGGGCGAAAAAGGGGGAATTTGGGAAAAAAACAAAAAAAAAATGGTGAAAATCGGGTGGAAAATGGCCGAGAAATGGGGGGAAATGGGGGGGAATGGGGGGAAAAATTTGGGGGGAATGGGGAAAAAAAGGGGGATTTGGGGGGAAATGGGGAAAAATAAAAAATGGGGAATTTTGGGGAAAATGGGAAAAATAAAAAATGGGGAATTTTGGGGGGAAATGGGGAAAAATTGGTGAAAGTTGGGTGAAAAATGGCAAAAAAATGGTGAAAATCGGGTGAAAAATGGCAAAAAAATGGAGGAAATTGGGGAAAAAATGGAGGAAATGGAGCTGGGGACATTGGAGATTTTTGGGGATTTTGGGGGAGTTTTTGAGGAATTTTTGAGGATTTTTTAGGAATTTTTGAGGAATTTTGGGGAATTTTTTTTTGTATTGTTGGTATTTTTGTTAATTTTGGGGGATTTTCGGGACATTTGGGGGTTTGGGGCCATGGCCACGCCGATGTCGGCCTTCTTCAGCGCCGGCGAGTCGTTGACGCCGTCGCCCGTCACTGCCACGATGGCGCCCTGCGGCCGAAACGGGGCGAAAAAGGGGGAATTTGGGAAAAAAACAAAAAAAAAGGGTGAAAATCGGGTGGAAAATGGCCGAGAAATGGGGAAAATGGGGGGGGAATGGGGGGGAAAATTTGGGGGGAATGGGGAAAAAATGGGGGATTTGGGGGGAAATGGGGAAATAAAAAATGGGGAATTTAGGGGGAAATGGGGAAAATAAAAAATGGGGAATTTTGGGGGTAAATGGGGAAAAAATGGTGAAAATCGGGTGAAAAATGGCAAAAAAATGGGGAAAAATGGGGGAGAAAATTGGGGGAAATGAGGGAAATGGGGTTGGGGAAATGGGAAAAAAATGGGGATTTGGGGGGAAATGGGAAAAATTAAAAAATGGGGAATTTTGGGGGGAAATGGGGAAAAAATGGTGAAAATCGGGTGAAAAATGGCAAAAAAATGGAGGAAATTGGGGAAAAAATGGAGGAAATGGGGCTGGGGACATTGGAAATTTTGGGGGATTTTGGGGGAGTTTTTGAGGAATTTTTGAGGATTTTTTAGGAATTTTTGAGGAATTTTGGGGAATTTTTTTTTGTATTGTTGGTATTTTTGTTAATTTTGGGGGATTTTCGGGACATTTGGGGGTTTGGGGCCATGGCCACGCCGATGTCGGCCTTCTTCAGCGCCGGCGAGTCGTTGACGCCGTCGCCCGTCACCGCCACGATGGCGCCCTGCGGCCAGAACGGGGCGAAAAAGGGGGAATTTGGGCAAAAAACAAAAAAAAAATGGTGAAAATCGGGTGGAAAATGGCCGAGAAATGGGGAAAATGGGGGAAAATGGGGGGGAAAATTTGGGGGGAATGGGGAAAAAATGGGGGATTTAGGGGGAAATGGGGAAAATAAAAAATGGGGAATTTGGGGGGGAAATGGGGGAAAATGGTGAAAATTGGGTGAAAAATGGCAAAAAAATGGGGGAAAATGGGGGAGAAAATTGGGGGAAATGAGGGAAATGGGGTTGGGGAAATGGGAAAAAAAATGGGGGATTTGGGGGGAAATGGGGAAAATAAAAAATGGGGAATTTTGGGGAAAATGGGAAAAATAAAAAATGGGGAATTCTGGGGGGAAATGGGGAAAAATTGGTGAAAATCGGGTGAAAAATGGCAAAAAAATGGAGGAAATTGGGGAAAAAATGGAGGAAATGGAGCTGGGGACATTGGAGATTTTTGGGGATTTTGGGGGAGTTTTTGAGGAATTTTTGAGGATTTTTTAGGAATTTTTGAGGAATTTTGGGGAAATTTTTTTGGTATTGTTGGTATTTTTGTTAATTTTGGGGGATTTTCGGGACATTTGGGGGTTTGGGGCCATGGCCACGCCGATGTCGGCCTTCTTCAGCGCCGGCGAGTCGTTGACGCCGTCGCCCGTCACCGCCACGATGGCGCCCTGCGGCCGAAACGGGGCGAAAAAGGGGGAATTTGGGAAAAAAACAAAAAAAATTGGTGAAAATCGGGTGGAAAATGGCCGAGAAATGGGGAAAATGGGGGGGGAGTGGGGGGGAAAATTTGGGGGGAATGGGGAAAAAATGGGGGATTTGGGGGGAAATGGGGAAATAAAAAATGGGGGATTTGGGGGGAAATGGGGAAAATAAAAAATGGGGAATTTGGGGGGAAATGGGGAAAAATTGGTGAAAATTGGGTGGAAAATGGCAAAAAAAAGGGGAAAAATGGGGGAGAAAATTGGGGGAAATGAGGGAAATGGGGTTGGGGAAATGGGAAAAAAATGGGGGATTTGGGGGGAAATGGGGAAAATAAAAAATGGGGGATTTGGGGGGAAATGGGAAAAATAAAAAATGGGGAATTTTGGGGGGAAATGGGGAAAAATTGGTGAAAGTTGGGTGAAAAATGGCAAAAAAAAGGGGAAAAATGGGGGAAAAAATGGGGGAGAAAATTGGGGGAAATGAGGGAAATGGGGTTGGGGAAATGGGAAAAAAAATGGGGGATTTGGGGGGAAATGGGGAAAATTAAAAAATGGGAATTTTGGGGGGAAATGGGGAAAAATGGTGAAAATCGGGTGAAAAATGGCAAAAAAATGGAGGAAATTGGGGAAAAAATGGGGGAAATGGAGCTGGGGACATTGGAGATTTTTGGGGATTTTGGGGGAGTTTTTGAGGAATTTTTGGGGATTTTTTAGGAATTTTTGAGGAATTTTGGGGAATTTTTTTTTGTATTGTTGGTATTTTTGTTAATTTTGGGGGATTTTCGGGACATTTGGGGGTTTGGGGCCATGGCCACGCCGATGTCGGCCTTCTTCAGCGCCGGCGAGTCGTTGACGCCGTCGCCCGTCACCGCCACGATGGCGCCCTGCGGCCGAAACGGGCCGAAAAAGGGGGAATTTGGGCAAAAAACAAAAAAAAATGGTGAAAATCGGGTGGAAAATGGCCGAGAAATGGGGGGAAATGGGGGGAAACAGGGGGGAAATTGGGGGGAATGGGGAAAAAATGGGGGATTTGGGGGGAAATGGGGAAAATAAAAAATGGGGAATTTGGGGGGAAATGGGAAAAATTAAAAAATGGGGAATTTTGGGGGGAAATGGGGAAAATAAAAAATGGGAATTTGGGGGGGAAATGGGGGAAAATGGTGAAAATTGGTTGAAAAATGGCAAAAAAATGGGGAAAAATGGGGGAGAAAATTGGGGGAAATGAGGGAAATGGGGTTGGGGAAATGGGAAAAAAAATGGGGGATTTGGGGGGAAATGGGGAAAATAAAAAAATGGGAATTTTGGGGGGAAATGGGAAAATAAAAAATGGGGAATTCTGGGGGGAAATGGGGAAAAAATGGTGAAAATCGTGTGAAAAATGGCAAAAAAATGGGGAAAAATGGGGGAGAAAATTGGGGGAAATGAGGGAAATGGGGTTGGGGAAATGGGAAAAAAAATGGGGGATTTGGGGGGAAATGGGGAAAATAAAAAATGGGGAATTTTGGGGAAAATGGGAAAAATAAAAAATGGGGAATTCTGGGGGGAAATGGGGAAAAAATGGTGAAAATCGGGTGGAAAATGGCAAAAAAATGGGGGAAAACGGGAGAAAATTGTGGGAAATGGGGAAAATTGGGGGGAAATTGGTAAAAATGAGGAAAATGGGGGGAAATGGGGAAAAATGGGGGAAAATTGAGGGAAATGGGGGGAAATGGGAAAAAATGGGGAAAGGGGAAAATGGGGAAAAATGGGGGAAAATGGGGAAACGTGGGGGAAATGGGGGAAAAATGGGGAAAAATGGAGAAAGATGGGAGGAAATGGAGGGAAAGTGGAGGAAATGGAGGGGAAATGGAGGAAAATGGGGAAAATGGGGGAAATGGGGGAAAATGAGGGAAAATGGGGGAAAATGGGAAAAAAAAGGGGGGAAATGGGGAAAAATGGAAAATGGGGGGGAAATGAGGGAAAATGGTGGAAAAATGGAGGGAAAATGGGGAAAAATGGAGGGAAAATGGGGGAAAATGGGGGATAATGGGGGATAATGGGGGATAATGGGGGGAAATGGGGAAAAATGGGGAAAGATGAGGAAAATGGGGAAAAATGGGGAAAAAATGGGGGGAAATGGGAAAAAATGGGGAAAGATGGGGGGGAAATGGGAAAAAAATGGGGAAAAAAACCGGGAAAAAAAAAATCAGGAAGGAGCGGTGAAAATGAGGTTGTGCCCAGGTGTGCCCAGGTGTGCCCAGGTGTGCCCAGGTGTGCCCACCAGGCGCTGGCAGCTCTCCACGATGACCAACTTCTGCTGGGGCGACGTCCGAGCGAAAACCATCTCGGGGTGGGTCCGGAGCAGCTCCTCGAGAGCCCCCGGGGCCAGCGCGGCCAGCTCGGAGCCGGTCACCACCCGCGCCCGCGCCTGCCTGGGGGAACACACCTGAGTTACCTGGGACACACCTGGGACACGCCTAGGACACACCTGAGTTACCTGGGACACACCTGAGTTACCTGGGACACACCTGGGACACACCTGAGCCACCACAGACACGCCTGGGACACACCTGGGACACACCTGGGACACACCTGAGACACCACAGACACACCCACAGCCCCAGCTCGGAGCCGGTCACCACCCGCGCCCGCGCCTGCCTGGGGGAACACACCTGAGTTACCTGGGACACACCTGGGACACACCTGGGACACACCTGAGTTACCTGGGACACACCTGGGACACACCTGAGACACCACAGACACACCTGGGACACACCTGAGCCACCACAGACACACCCACAGCCCCAGCTCGGAGCCGGTCACCACCCGCGCCCGCGCCTGCCTGGGGGAACACACCTGAGTTACCTGGGACACACCTGAGTTACCTGGGACACGCCTGGGACACCACAGACACACCTGGGACACGCCTGAGTTACCTGGGACACACCTGGGACACACCTGAGTTACCTGGGACACGCCTGGGACACCACAGACACACCTGGGACACGCCTGAGTTACCTGGGACACACCTGGGACACGCCTAGGATACACCTGAGTTACCTGGGACACACCTGAGCCACCACAGACACACCCACAGCCCCAGCTCGGAGCCGGTCACCACCCGTGCCCGCGCCTGCCTGGGGGAACACACCTGAGTTACCTGGGACACACCTGAGTTACCTGGGACACATCTGGGACACACCTGAGACACACCTGAGTTACCTGGGACACGCCTGGGACACACCTGAGTTACCTGGGACACACCTGAGTTACCTGGGACACATCTGGGACACACCTGAGACACACCTGAGTTACCTGGGACACGCCTAGGACACACCTGAGTTACCTGGGACACGCCTGTCACACACCAGAGCCACCACAGACACACCTGAGTTACCTGGGACACGCCTGGGACACACCTGAGTTACCTGGAACATACCTGGGACACACCTGAGTTACCTGGGACACACCTGAGCCACCACAGACACACCTGGGACACGCCTAGGACACACCTGAGTTACCTGGGACACACCTGAGCCACCACAGACACACCCACAGCCCCAGCTCGGAGCCGGTCACCACCCGCGCCCGCGCCTGCCTGGGGGAACACACCTGAGTTACCTGGGACACACCTGGGACACACCTGAGTTACCTGGGACACACCTGAGTTACCTGGGACACACCTGAGCCACCACTGACACACCTGGGACACACCTGAGTTACCTGGGACACACCTGAGCCACCACTGACACACCTGGGACACACCTGAGTTACCTGGGACACACCTGGGACACACCTGAGCCACCACTGACACACCCACAGCCCCAGCTCGGAGCCGGTCACCACCCGCGCCCGCGCCTGCCTGGGGACAGGTTACCTGTCACACACCTGGGACACACCTGGGACACACCTGAGTTACCTATCACACACCTGTCACATACCTGAGCCACCACTGACACACCCACAGCCCCAGCTCGGAGCCGGTCACCACCCGCGCCCGCGCCTGCCTGGGGGAACACACCTGAGTTACCTGGGACACACCTGGGACACACCTGAGTTACCTGGGACACGCCTGTCACACACCAGAGCCACCACAGACACACCTGAGTTACCTGGGACACACCTGAGTTACCTGGGACACACCTGGGACACACCTGGGACACACCTGAGTTACCTGGGACACACCTGGGACACACCTGAGCCACCACTGACACACCCACAGCCCCAGCTCGGAGCCGGTCACCACCCGTGCCCGCGCCTGCCTGGGGGAACACACCTGAGTTACCTGGGACACACCTGAGTTACCTGGGACACGCCTGGGACACACCTGAGCCACCACAGACACACCTGGGACACACCTGAGTTACCTGGGACACGCCTGGGACACACCTGAGCCACCACAGACACACCTGGGACACGCCTGAGTTACCTGGGACACACCTGGGACACACCTGAGTTACCTGGGACACACCTGGGACACACCTGAGCCACCACAGATACACCTGGGACACGCCTGAGTTACCTGGGACACACCTGGGACACACCTGACCCACCACAGATACACCTGGGACACGCCTGGGACACACCTGAGTTACCTGGGACACACCTGATCCAACACAGACACACCTGGGACACACCTATCACACACCTGAGCCGCCACAGACACACCTGAATTACCTGGGACACACCTGATCCAACACAGACACACCTGGGACACACCTGTCACACACCTGAGCCACCCCATGCCACCCCCGTCCCTCACCTGTCCCTCCCCCGTCCCTCACCTGTCCCTCCCCATCCCTCACCTGTCCCTCCTGTCCCTCACCTGTCCCTCCCCGTCCCTCACCTGTCCCTCCCCCGTCCCTCCCCTGTCCCTCCCCGTCCCTCACCTGTCCCTCCCCATCCCTCACCTGTCCCTCCCCCATCCCTCACCTGTCCCTCCCCGTCCCTCACCTGTCCCTCCCCATCCCTCACCTGTCCCTCCCCGTCCCTCACCTGTCCCACCCCAGTCCCTCCCCCGTCCCTCACCTGTCCCTCCCCGTCCCTCACCTGTCCCTCCCCATCCCTCACCTGGGCTCCACCTGCTCGAGGGGCACCTGCAGCCGCGCCGCCACGTCCTCGGGGGTCTCGCTGCCCTCCGAGATGATGCCCACGGCGGCCGCGATGGCCTTGGCCGTCACCGGGTGGTCACCGGTCACCATGATCACCTGGGGGCACCTGGGCTCACCTGGGCTCACCTGGGCTCACCTGGGCTGCCGCCACCCCCCCCCCGGTGTTCCCGAATCCCCCCGAAATCGCCCCAAATTCCCGTTGTCCCCAATCCTTAATGTCCCCAATCTCAATTTTCCCGATTTCCTCGCTTTTTTCCCCATTTTTCCTCATTTTTCCTCAATGTCCTCAATGTCCCCAATCCCAATTTTCCCAATTTCCTTGCTTTTTTCCCCATTTTTCCTCAATGTCCTCAATGTCCCCAATCCCCCCAATGTCCCCAATCCCATTTTTCCCAATTCCCTCACTTTTTCCCCCATTTTTCCTCAATGTCCTCAATGTCCCCAATCCCCCTGATGTCCCCAATCCCATTTTTCCCAATTTCCTCGCTTTTTCCCCCATTTTTCCCCATTTTTCATCTTTCCCCAATGTCCCCAATCCCCCAATGTCCCCAATCCCAATTTTCCCAATTTCCTCACTTTTCCCCCCATTTTTCCTCATTTTTCCTCAATGTCCCCAAGGTCCCCAATCCCCCCGACGTCCCCAATCCCAATTTTCCCAATTTCCTCGCTTTTCCCCCATTTTTCCTCATTTTTCCTCAATGTCCCCAATGTCCCCAATCCTCAATGTCCCCAATCCCAATTTTCCCAATTCCCTCACTTTTTCCCCCATTTTTCCCCATTTTTCCTCAATGTCCTCAATGTCCCCAATCCCAATTTTCCCAATTTCCTCGCTTTTTTCCCCATTTTTCCTCAATGTCCCCAATGTCCCCAATCCTCAATGTCCCCAATCCCAATTTTCCCAATTTCCTCACTTTTTCCCCCATTTTTCCCCATTTTTCCTCAATGTCCCCAATGTCCCCAATCCCCCCAACGTCCCCAATCCCAATTTTCCCAATTTCCTCATTTTTTTCCCCATTTTCCCTCATCTTTCCTCAATGTCCCCAAGGTCCCCAATCCCCCCAATGTCCCCAATCCCAATTTTCCCAATTTCCTCATTTTTTTCCCCATTTTCCCTCATCTTTCCTCAATGTCCCCAAGGTCCCCAATCCCCCCGACGTCCCCAATCCCAATTTTCCCAATTTCCTCATTTTTTTCCCCATTTTCCCTCATCTTTCCTCAATGTCCCCAATGTCCCCAACCCCCACGATGTCCCCAAAGTCCCAAATCACCCCAAATGTCCCCAAACGTCCCCGATCCCAATTTTCCCAATTTCCTCGCTTTTTTCCCCATTGTTCCTCGTCTTTCCTCAATGTCCCCAAATCCCCCAATGTCCCCAAATGTCCCCAAATGTCCCCAAATCCCCCCAAATGTCCCCAAATCCCCCCGAGGTCCCCAATGTCCCCAATCCATCCCAGTGTCCCTAATGTCCATAATGTCCCAAATGTCCCCGATGTCCCCAATCCCCCCGAGATCTCCAATCCCCCCTTGATGTCCCCAAACCCCCCAATGTCCCCAATCCCCCCAAGGTCCTCAATGTCCCCATTCCATCCCAGTGTCCCCAATGTCCCCAATGTCCCCAATCCCCCTGATGTCCCTGATGTCCCCCAATCCCCCCAATGTCCCCAATGTCCCCAAACCCCCCCCGATGTCCCCAAATCCCCCCAAATGTCCCCAAATCCCCCCAAATCCCCCCAAATGTCCCCAATCCCCCGATGTCCCCAATGTCCCCAATGTCCCCAATCCCCCCAAATGTCCCCAAATCCCCCCAAATGTCCCAAATCCCCAGATGTCCCCAATGTCCCCCCAATGTCCCCATTCCACCTCAGTGTCCCCAATGTCCCCAACATCCCAAATCTCCCCGGATGTCCCCAATCCCCCCCCAATGTCCCCGATGTCCCCAATGTCCCCAAATCCCCCCAAATGTCCCCAATCCCCCCCCTGATGTCCCCAAATCAATCCCCCCAAATGTCCCCAAACCCCCCAATGTCCCCAATCCCCCCAATGTCCCCAAATCCCCCCAATGTCCTCAAATCCCCCCAGTGTCCCCATGTCCCCCCAGTGTCCTGGTGTCCTCAATGTCCCCAATCCCCCCAGTGTCCCCAATCCCCCCAATGTCCCCAATCCCCCCAGTGTCCCCAAATCCCCCCGGTGTCCCCGTGTCCCCCCGGTGTCCCCGTGTCCTCAATGTCCCCAAATCCCCCCAATGTCCCCGTGTCCCCCCGGTGTCCCCGTGTCCCCCCGTGTCCGTACCCGGATCCCGGCCGTCCGGCACTTGCGCACGGCCTGGGGCACGGTGGCCCGGGGCGGGTCGATGAGGGACACGAGCCCCGCGAAGCAGAGCCCGGTGGCCACCTCGGCCAGCGCCTCGGGCGGCGTCCCCGCGGCCACCGTGCCGGCGGGCAGCCAGCGGGCGCAGAACCCTGGGGACAGCGGGGACATTGGGGACATTGGAGACATTGGGGACATTGGGGACAATGGGGACACCAATGGGGACATTGGGGACATTGGGGACATCGGGGGGATTGGGGGGATTGGGGACATCGGGGGGATTGGGGACATCAATGGGGACATCAATGGTCACCGTGCCGGCGGGCAGCCAGCGGGCGCAGAACCCTGGGGACAGCGGGGACATTGGGGACATTGGAGACATTGGGGACATTGGGGGGATTGGAGACACTGGGGACATCGGGGGGATTGGGGACATCAATGGGGATTGAGGACATTGGGGACATCAATGGGGACATCAATGGTCACCGTGCCGGCGGGCAGCCAGCGGGCGCAGAACCCTGGGGACAGCATTGGGGACAATGGGGACATCGGGGACATCGGGGACAATGGGGACATTGGGGCCATTTTGGAGCCATTTTGGGGCCATTTTGGGGCCATTTTGGCGCCATTTTGGCGCCATTTTGGGGCCATTTTGGGGCCATTTTGGTTCCATTTTGGGGCCATTTTGGCGCCATTTTGGGGCCATTTTGTGGCCATTTTGGGGCCATTTTGGCGCCATTTTGGGGCCATTTTGGGGCCATTTTGAGGCCATTTTGAGGCCAGTTTGGCGCCATTTTGTGGCCATTTTGGGGTCATTTTGGTGCCATTTTGAGGCCATGTTGGTTCCATTTTGGCACCATTTTGAGGCCATTTTGGCGCCATTTTGGCGCCATTTTGGCGCCATTTTGAGGCCATTTTGAGGCCATTTTGGCGCCATTTTGGCACCATTTTGAGGCCATTTTGGGGCCATTTTGAAGCCATTTTGGGGCCATTTTGGGGTCATTTTGGTGCCATTTTGGGGCCATTTTGGCGCCATTTTGCGGCCATTTTTGGGCTATTTTGAAGCCATTTTTGCGCCATTTTGGCACCATTTTGAGGCCATTTTGGTTCCATTTTGGTGCCATTTTGTGGCCATTTTGTGGCCATTTTGCGGCCATTTTGGGACCACATTGAGGCCATTTTGTGGCCATTTTGGGGCCATTTTGAGGCCATTTTGGCACCATTTTGTGGCCATTTTGAGGCCATTTTGGGGCCATTTTGATGCCATTTTGGCGCCATTTGGAGGCCATTTTGGTGCCATTTTGGGGCCATTTTGGCGCCATTTTGTGGCCATTTTGGGGCCATTTTGGGGCCATTTTGGGACCACATTGAGGCCATTTTGTGGCCATTTTGAGGCCATTTTTAGGCCATTTTTAGGCCATTTTAGGGCCATTTTGGGGCCATTTTGGGGCCATTTTGGCGCCATTTTGAGGCCATTTTGGCGCCATTTTGAGGCCATTTTGGGGCCATTTTGGGACCACATTGAGGCCATTTTGGTTCCATTTTGGTGCCATTTTGTGGCCATTTTGCAGCCATTTTGAGGCCATTTTGGGACCACATTGATGCCATTTTGTGGCCATTTTGCGGCCATTTTGCGGCCATTTTGATGCCATTTTGGCGCCATTTTGGGGCCATTCATGGGGATTTGGGGACCCTGAGGGGTTCCAACGGAAGGCGGGGGGAGGGGTCGGGCGCCCATTCCCCTCCCCCACCCCAGCCCCTCCCCCACTCACCCAGCACCCTCTCGCCCCGCCCCCCCAGCTCCAGACACGCCCCCTCCAGGCTCCGCCTCCACTCGGGGTCCAGCGGCCGCTCCTCCCCCGCCCGCAGGTAACCCCGGCAGCGCTCCAGGACCCGCTCGGGGGCGCCCTTGAGCACCAGCAGCTGCTGCGGGCCCGCCTCGTGCACCGACACCTGCGGGGCACAGGTGAGACACACCTGAGACACGCCTGAGACACACCTGGGGTACACCTGAGACACACCTGAGACAGGTGAGACACACCTGGGATAGGTGAGACACACCCGGGACAGGTGAGACACACCTGAGACACGCCTGAGACACACCTGGGGTACACCTGAGACAGGTGAGACACACCCGGGACAGGTGAGACACACCTGAGATACACCTGGGGTACACCTGAGATACACCTGAGACACCTGAGATACCTGAGACACACCTGAGACAGGTGAGACACACCTGGGACAGGTGAGACACACCTGAGACACCTGAGATATTCCTGAGATACACCTGAGATACACCTGAGATACACCTCTATTACACTTTTGGCACACCTGTCCCACCTGTCCCACCTGTGGGGTCTCACCTGTCAGGTCTCACCGTCCCACCTGTGGGGTCCCACCTGTCCATATCTCACCTGTCCCACCTGTGGGTGCTCACCTGTCCCACCTGTGGGCTCCCACCTGTCCCACCTGTCCCACCTGTGGGGTCCCACCTGTCCCACCTATCCCACCTGTGGGGTCCCACCTGTCCCACCTGTCCCACCTGTGGGGTCCCACCTGTCCATATCTCACCTGTCCCACCTGTGGGGTCCCACCTGTCCATATCTCACCTGTCCCACCTGTGGGGTCTCACCTGTCCATATCTCACCTGTCCCACCTGTCCCACCTGTGGGGTCTCACCTGTCCATATCTCACCTGTCCCACCTGTCCCACCTGTCCCACCTGTGGGCTCCCACCTGTCTCACCTGTCCCACCTGCGGGGTCACACCTATCCATATCTCACCTGTCCCACCTGTGGGATCTCACCTGTGGGGTCTCACCTATCCATATCTCACCTGTCCCACCTGTCCCACCTGTGGGGTCCCACCTGTCCCACCTGTCCCACCTGTCCCACCTGTGGGCTCCCACCTGGAATTTGTTGCTGGAGTTGAAGGGCAGCTCCGCCACCTTCGGGAAGCGCCCCCTGGCGGCCGCCACCGGCCCCGACGTCACCTCCGCGAATTTCAGCAGCGCCGACTCCGACGCGTCACCGATGACGTCACGCTGGGGGCGGGGCCGCGGTGAGGACACGCCCACCCCCCTCCCAGTACAAACCAGTAACCCCAAACCCCAAACCAGTAAGGAAAACCCCAAACCAGTAAGGAAAACCCCAAACCAGTAAGGAAAACCCCAAACCAGTAACAAAAATCCCAAACCAGTAAGGAAAACCCCAAACCAGTAAGGAAAACCCCAAACCAGTAAGGAAAACCCCAAACCAGTAACGAAAACCCAAAACCAGTAACAAAAACCCCAAACCAGTAACGAAAACCCCAAACCAGTAACAAAAACCCCAAACCAGTAACGAAAACCCCAAACCAGTAAGGAAAACCCCAAACCAGTAACATAAACCCCAAACCAGTATAAACCAGTAACCCCAAACCCAAACCAGTAACAAAAACCCCAAACCAGTAACAAAAACCCCAAACCAGTAACAAAAACCCCAAACCAGTAAGGAAAACCCCAAACCAGTAACATAAACCCCAAACCAGTATAAACCAGTAACCCCAAACCCAAACCAGTAACAAAAACCCCAAACCAGTAACGAAAACCCAAAACCAGTAACAAAAACCCCAAACCAGTAACGAAAACCCCAAACCAGTAAGGAAAACCCCAAACCAGTATAAACCAGTAACCCTAAACCAGTAACCCCAAACCCAAACCAGTAAGGAAAACCCAAAACCAGTAACGAAAACCCCAAACCAGTAAGGAAAACCCCAAACCAGTAAGGAAAACCCCAAACCAGTAACGAAAACCCAAAACCAGTAACGAAAACCCCAAACCAGTAAGGAAAACCCCAAACCAGTAACAAAAACCCCAAACCAGTAAGGAAAACCCCAAACCAGTAACGAAAACCCCAAACCAGTAAGGAAAACCCCAAACCAGTAACACAAACACCAAACCAGTAACAAAAACCCCAAACCAGTATAAACCAGTAATCCCAAACCAGTAACCCCAAACTCAAACCAGTAACGAAAACCCAAAACCAGTAACGAAAACCCAAAACCAGTAACGAAAACCCAAAACCAGTAACGAAAACCCCAAACCAGTAACCCCAAACTCAAACCAGTAACGAAAACCCAAAACCAGTAACGAAAACCCCAAACCAGTAACCCCAACCCCAAACCAGTAACGAAAACCCAAAACCAGTAACGAAAACCCCAAACCAGTAACACAAACACCAAACCAGTAACAAAAACCCCAAACCAGTATAAACCAGTAACCCCAAACCAGTAACCCCAAACCCAAACCAGTAACGAAAACCCCAAACCAGTAACAAAACCCCAAACCAGTATAAACCAGTAACTCCAAACCAGTATAAACCAGTAACCCCAAACCCATGCAAACCAGTATAAACCAGTAACCGCAAACCAGTATAAACCAGTAACCCCAAACCAGTCCCACCCATTCCAAACCAGTCCGAACCGGTATAACCCAATCCAAACCAGTCCCTCCCAGTATAAACCAGTATAAACCAGTCCCTCCCAGTCCCACCCATTCCAAACCAGTCCAAACCAGTATAAACCAGTAATGCAAAACCCCAAACTAGTATCAACCAGGAACCCCAAACCAGTACAAACCGGTATAAACCAGTAACGAAAAACCCCAAACCAGTATAAACCAGTCGCTCCCAGTCCCTCCCAGTATAACCCAGTATAAACCAGTCCAAACCAGTATAAACCAGTATAAACCAGTCGCTCCCAGTCCCTCCCAGTCCAAACCAGTATAACCCAGTATAACCCAGTATAAACCAGTCCAAACCAGTATAAACCAGTATAAACCATTCCCTCCCAGTCCCTCCCAGTATAAACCAGTATAACCCAGTATAAACCAGTCCAAACCAGTATAAACCAGTATAAACCAGTCCAAACCAGTCCCTCCCAGTATAAACCAGTATAACCCAGTATAAACCAGTCCAAACCAGTATAAACCAGTATAAACCAGTCGCTCCCAGTCCCTCCCAGTCCAAACCAGTATAACCCAGTATAACCCAGTATAAACCAGTCCAAACCAGTATAAACCAGTATAAACCAGTCCCTCCCAGTCCCTCCCAGTATAAACCAGTATAACCCAGTATAAACCAGTCCAAACCAGTATAAACCAGTATAAACCAGTCCCTCCCAGTCCCTCCCAGTATAAACCAGTATAACCCAGTATAAACCAGTCCAAACCAGTATAAACCAGTATAACCCAGCCCAAACCAGTATAAACCAGTCCCTCCCAGTCCCTCCCAGTCCAAACCAGTATAACCCAGTATAAACCAGTCCAAACCAGTCCAAACCACTATAACCCAGTATAAACCAGTCCCTCCCAGTCCAAACCAGTATAACCCAGTATAAACCAGTCCCACCTGTGCCACGGGCACGCCGTCCTGGCCGGGTTTGAACTGGGCGCGGTTGCAGAGCGTGATCACCTGGCTGAGCAGCGGCCACGAGGCCGAGCGCTGCTCGAAGGCCGCACCTGGCACAGGTGGGCACGGGTGAGACCAGGTGTGCCCAGGTGTGCCCAGGTGTGTCCCAGGTGTACCCAGGTGTGCCCAGGTGTGTCCCAGGTGTGCCCAGGTGTGTCCCAGGTGCCCCCAGGTGTGCCCCAGGTGTGCCCAGGTGTGCCCCAGGTGTGTTACAACTGCCCCCAGGTGTACCCAGGTGCACCCAGGTGCGCCCAGGTGTGCTTAGGTATGTCCCAGGTGTGCCCAGGTGTGCCCCAGGTGTGCCCAGGTGTGTTACAACTGCCCCCAGGTGTACCCAGGTGCACCCAGGTGCGCCCAGGTGTGCCCAGGTATGTCCCAGGTGTACCCAGGTGTGTCCCAGGTGTGCCCAGGTGTGCCCAGGTATGTCCCAGGTGTGCCCAGGTGTGCCCAGGTGTGCCCAGGTGTGCCCCTGGTGTGCCCAGGTGCCCCCAGGTATGTCCCAGGTGTGCACAGAATCCCCTCAGGTGTGCTCAGGTCCCTTCCAGCTGCCCCCAGGTGTGCCCAGGTGGGACTCAGACCCCCCCCAGCTGTGCCCACGTGTCCCCAGGTGCCCCCAGGTGTGCCCAGGTGCCCCCAGGTGTGCCCAGGTGGGACTCAGACCCCCCCCAGCTGTGCCCAGGTGTCTCCAGGTGCCCCCAGGTGCCCCCAGCTGTGCCCAGGCATCCCCAGGTATGTCCCTGGTTTGCCCAGGTGCCCCCAGGTGTGCCCAGGTGTCCCCAATTGTCCCCAGGTGCCCCCCAGGTGCCCACAGGTGTGCCCAGGTACCCTCAGGTGTGCCCCCAGGTGTGCCCAGGTGCCCGCAGGTGTGCCCAGATACCCTCAGGTGTGTCCCCAGGTGTCCCCAGGTGCCCCCAGGTGTCTCCAGGTGCCCCCAGGTGTGCCCAGGTGTGCCCAGGTACCCTCAGGTGTGTCCCCAGGTGTCCCCAGGTGTCCCCAGGTGCGCCCAGGTGTGCCCCCACCCCTCCCCAGGTGCCCCCAGGTGTGCCCAGGTGTCCCCAATTGTCCCCAGGTGTCCCCAATTGTCCCCAGGTGCACCCAGGTGTGCCCCCACCCCTCCCCAGGTGCCCCCAGGTGTGCCCAGGTGCGCCCATCCCTCACCGGACTGGTCCTCGGTGGTGTCGGCGGCGAGCACCTGCCCGTCCAGCCACAGGTGGGCCACGGCCATGCGGTTCTGGGTGAGGGTCCCGGTCTTGTCGGAGCAGATGACCGAGGTGGAGCCCAGCGTCTCCACGGCCTCCAGGTTCTTCACCACGCAGCTGCGGCGCGCCAGGCGCTTGGCCGTCAGCGACAGGCACACCTGGCCAGGTGAGGGCACACCTGGCCAGGTGAGGGGCACCCCCGCAGGTGAGGGGTTTCTTCGGCTGTCCCACCCTGACCCACTCAGGTTGTGGTGGGACCCCGTAAAGACGTCGGGGTTTTCACCTTGAGCTTCATAAAATCCTCATGGTGTCACCTGTGCCCAGGTGTTCTCACCTGCCAGGTGTCCCTCACCTGCCCCTTGACCTCCCACATTGTGGTGGGACCCCATAAAGACGTCAGGGTTTTCACCTTGAGCTTCATAAAATCCTCATGGTGTCACCTGTGCCCAGGTGTTCTCACCTGCCAGGTGTCCCTCACCTGCCCCTTGACCTCCACATTGTGGTGGGACCCCATAAAGACGTTGAGGTTTTCACCTTGAGATTCATAAAATCCTCATGGTGTCACCTGCACCCAGGTGTTCTCACCTGCCGGGTGTCCCTCACCTGCCCCTTGACCTCCCACATTGTGGTGGGAACCCATAAAGACGTCGGGGTTTTCACCTTGAGCTTCATAAAATCCTCATGGTGTCACCTGTGCTCAGGTGTTCTAACCTGTCCTCACCTGTCCTCACCTGCCAGGTGTTCCTCACCTGCCCCTTGACCTCCCACATTGTGGTGGGACCCCGTAAAGACGTCGGGGTTTTCACCTGGAGCTGCATCAGTCCTGATGGTGTCACCTGTGCCCAGGTGTTCTCACCTGTTCTCACCTGCCAGGTGTTCCTCACCTGCCCCTTGACCTCCCACACTGTGGTGGGACCCCATAAAGACGTTGGGGTTTTCACCTGGAGCTTCATCAGTCCTGATGGTGTCACCTGCGCCCAGGTGTTCTCACCTGTTCTCACCTGCCAGGTGTCCCTCACCTGCCCCTTGACCTCCACACTGTGGTGGGACCCCATAAAGACGTCGGGGTTTTCACCTTGAGCTTCATAAAATCCTCATGGTGTCACCTGTGCTCAGGTGTTCTAACCTGTCCTCACCTGTCCTCACCTGCCAGGTGACCCCCACCTGTCTCCTTGACCTCCCACATTGTGGTGGAACCCACGAGGACCTCAAGACCTCCATGAAGACCCCTCAAACCCCTCAGAACTTCTGGTAGAACCCATAAAAACCTCAAATGTTCCTCCACAAGCTCCAACCCCCCCCAGGTGTCTCCACCTGCCCCCACCTGTCTCCCAGACCTTCCACATTGTGATGGAACCCATGAGGACCTCAAAAACCTTTGGTAGAACCCATAAAAACCTCAAACGTTCCTCAACGCCTCCACAAACCCCAACCCCCCAGGTGTCCCCAGGTGTCTCCAGGTGTCTCCTTGACCTCCCACATTGTGGTGGAACCCATGAGGACCTCAGATCTTCCACAGCTTTTGGTAGAACCCATAAAAACCTCAAATGTTCCTCAACGCCTCCACAAACCCCAACGCCCACAGGTGTCCCCAGGTGCGCCCAGGTGCCACCTGCCCGTACCGTGACGGTGGCCAGCAGCCCCTCGGGCACGTAGGCCACCACGATGGCCATGAAGAGCTCCTCAAACCCCCAGAACTTTTGGTAGAACCCATAAAAACCTCAAACGTTCCTCAACGCCTCCACAAACACCCTCCAGGTGTCCCCAGGTGTCTCCACCTGCCCCCACCTGTCTCCCAGACCTTCCACATTGTGATGGAACCCACGAGGACCTCAAAAACCTTTGGTAGAACCCATAAAAACCTCAAACGTTCCTCCACAAGCTCCAACCCCCCCCAGGTGCACCCAGGTGTCTCCAGGTGTCTCCTTGACCTCCCACATTGTGATGGAACCCACGAGGACCTCAAGACCTCCATGAAGACCCCTCAAACCCCTCAGAACTTCTGGTAGAACCCATAAAAACCTCAAACGTTCCTCCACAAGCTCCAACCCCCCCCAGGTGCGCCCAGGTGTCTCCAGGTGTCTCCTTGACCTCCCACATTGTGATGGAACCCATGAGAACCTCAAAAACCTTTGGTAGAACCCATAAAAACCTCAAACGTTCCTCAACGCCTCCACAAGCTCCAACCCCTCCAGGTGTCCCCAGGTGTCCCCAGGTGCCACCTGCCCGTACCGTGACGGTGGCCAGCAGCCCCTCGGGCACGTAGGCCACCACGATGGCCATGAAGAGCTCCCCAAACCCCCAGAACTTTTGGTAGAACCCATAAAAACCTCAAACGTTCCTCAACGCCTCCACAAACCCCAACCCCTCCAGGTGTCCCCAGGTGTCTCCACCTGCCCCCACCTGTCTCCCAGACCTTCTACATTGTGATGGAACCCATGAGAACCTCAAAAACCTTTGGTAGAACCCATAAAAACCTCAAACGTTCCTCCACAAACCCCAACCCCTCCAGGTGTCCCCAGGTGTCTCCACCTGTCTCCCAGACCTTCCACATTGTGATGGAACCCACGAGGACCTCAAGACCTCCATGAAGACCCCTCAAACCCCTCAGAACTTTTGGTAGAACCCATAAAAACCTCAAACGTTCCTCAACACCTCCACAAGCTCCAACCCCTCCAGGTGTCCCCAGGTGCGCCCAGGTGCCACCTGCCCGTACCGTGACGGTGGCCAGCAGCCCCTCGGGCACGTAGGCCACCACGATGGCCATGAAGAAGACCATGGCGCGCAGCAGGGGGTAGCCGATGAGCATGGCCACCACGAAGAAGGTGGCGCCGAAGAAGACGGCCAGGCCGGCGATGATGTCCACGAAGTGCTCGATCTCCACCGCGATCGGCGTCTTCTCGTTCTCCACGCCCGAGGCCAGGCTGGCGATGCGCCCGATCACCGTGCGCTCGCCCGTGCCGATCACCAGCCCCGTGGCCGTACCTGCGCCCGCAGGTGAGGTGAGGCGAGGAGCACGGTGGGACACGGGGGGGACCGGGTGGGACACGGGGGGGACCAGGTGGGACCAGGTGGGACACGGGTGGGACCAGGTGGGACCAGGTGGGACCAGGTGGGACACGGGTGGGACCAGGTGGGACCAGGTGGGACCTGGGTGGGACCAGGTGGGACCTGGGTGGGACCAGGTGGGACCAGGTGGGACACGGGTGGGACCAGGTGGGACCGGGTGGGACCAGGTGGGACCCAGGTGTGCCCAGGTGGGACCAGGTGGGACCAGGTGGGGACCAGGTGGGACCAGGTGGGACTCAGACCCTCCCAGGTGGGACCCGGGTGGGACCAGGTGGGACCAGGTGGGACCCTGACCTCCAGGTGAGATCCAGGTGTGCCCAGGTGGGACCCGGGTGGGACCAGGTGGGACCAGGTGGGACCCAGGTGGGACCCAGGTGGGACCAAGGTGGGACCAGGTGGGACTCAGACCCCCCCAGGTGTGCCCAGGTGTGCCCAGGTGGGACACAGGTGGGACCACGACCACCAGGTGAGACCCAGGTGTGCCCCAGGTGGGACCCAGACCCCCCCCAGGTGTGCCCAGGTGTGCCCAGGTGGGACACAGGTGGGACCCAGGTGTGCCCAGGTGGGACCAGGTGTGCCCAAGTGTGACCCTGACCTCCAGATGAGATCCAGGTGTGCCCAGGTGGGACTCAGACCCCCCCCAGGTGTGCCCAGGTGTGCCCAGGTGGGACCCAGACCCCCCCAGGTGCGCCCAGGTGCGCCCAGGTGCCCCAGGTGTGCCCAGGTGGGACTCAGACCCCCCCAGGTGTGCCCAGGTGCCCCAGGTGTGCCCAGGTGCGCCCACCTTCCAGGCACATGGTGGAGAAGAAGGCGATGTTGCGCGTCTCCAGGTGCGACTCGTGGGTGCACTCAGGTGAGCGCGTCTGCGGCTCCGACTCCCCGGTCAGCGACGAGTTGTCCACCTGGGCGGGGCCCCGCCCGCGCCTCAGCGCCCAGGTGTGCCCAGGTGTGCCCAGGTGTGCCCAGGTGTGCCCAGGTGCCCCCCAGCAGCCCCCAGGTGTGCCCAGGTGTGCCCAGGTCCCCACCCAGCTCTCCCCAGGTGTGCCCAGGTACCCCCCAGGTGTGCCCAGGTGTGCCCAGGTGTGTTCCTATCCCTCTCAGGTGTGCCCAGGTGTGCCCAGGTGCCCCCAGGTGTGCCCAGGTGTGCCCCCAGGTACCCTCAGGTGTGCCCAGGTGTGCTCCTATCCCTCTCAGGTGTACCCAGGTGCCCCCAGGTGTGCCCAGGTGTGTTCCTATCCCTCTCAGCTATCCCCAGGTGCCCCCAGGTGTGCCCAGGTGCCCCCAGGTGTGCCCCAGGTGTGCCCAGGTGTGCTCAGGTGTGTTCCTATCCCTCTCAGGTGTGCCCAGGTGTTCCCCCAGGTGCCCCCAGGTGTGCCCAGGTGTGTTCCTATCCCTCTCAGGTGTGCCCCCAGGTGTGCCCAGGTGTGTTCCTATCCCTCTCAGGTGTTCCCAGGTGCCCCCAGGTGTGTGCCCAGCTGCCCCCAGGTGCCCCCAGGTGCGCCCAGCTGTGCCCAGGTGTGTTCCTATCCCTCTCAGGTGCCCCCAGGTGCGCCCAGGTACCCCCAGGTACCCCCAGGTGCCCCCAGGTACCCCCAGGTGTGCCCAGGTACCCCCAGGTACCCCCAGGTGTGCCCAGGTGCGCCCAGGTGCGCCCACCTTGCAGCCCTGCGCCGCCAGCACGCGGATGTCGGCCGGGACTCGGTCGCCGCCCTTGATCTCCACCAGGTCGCCGCGCACGAGCTCGGCCGCGTTCACCTGCAGCGTCTGCCCCGCCCGCACCACCGTGGCTTGCTGCGCGCCATGCAAATGAGGGTTCAGGTATGCAAATGAGGCGCCCCGGCATGCAAATGAGGGTTCAGGTATGCAAATGAGGCGCCCCGGCATGCAAATGAGGGTTCAGGTATGCAAATGAGGCGCCCCGGCATGCAAATGAGGGTTCAGGTATGCAAATGAGGCGCCCCGGCATGCAAATGAGGGTTCAGGTATGCAAATGAGGCACCCCGGCATGCAAATGAGGCACCCCGGGGAGAGGACGGGGACTCAGGTATGCAAATGAGGCCCCCAGGTGAGAGGATGGGGACTCAGGTATGCAAATGAGGGGCCCGGTATGCAAATGAGGCCCCCAGGTGATGGAATGGGGACTCAGGGTTCACACCCAGGCTCACGCCCAGGTGTGCCCAGGTGTGCCCAGGTGTGCCCAGGTGTGCCAGGTGTGCCCAGGTGTATCCCCAGGTGCACCAGGCGTGCCCAGGTGTGTGCCCAGGTGCACCAGGTGTGCCCAGGTATCCCCAGGTGTGCCCAGGTATGCCCAGGTGTATCCCCAGGTGTACCCAGGTGTTCCAGGCGTGCCCAGGTGTGTGCCCAGGTGTGCCAGGTGTGCCCAGGTATCCCCAGGTGTATCCCCAGGTGTACCCAGGTGTGCCCAGGCCTGCCCAGGTGTATCCCCAGGTGTGCCAGGCACGCCCAGGTGTGTGCCCAGGTGCGCCAGGTGTGCCCAGGTGTATCCCCAGGTGCGCCAGGCCTGCCCAGGTGTGTGCCCAGGTGTGCCAGGTGTGCCCAGGTGTATCCCCAGGTGTTCCAGGTGTGCCCAGGTGTGTGCCCAGGTGCGCCAGGTGTGCCCAGGTGTATCCCCAGGTGTTCCAGGCGCGCCCAGGTGTGTGCCCAGGTGTATCCCCAGGTGTTCCAGGCGTGCCCAGGTGCGTGCCCAGGTGCGCCAGGTGCGCGCTCACCTGCGGGACCAGGCTGCGGAAGCTGGCGATGATGTTGGTGCTCTTGAACTCCTGGTAGTAGCCGAAGCAGCCGGTGACCACCACGACGGCCATGAGGGCCACGGCCAGGTACAGCTGCGCACAGGTGAGCCAGGTGAGCGCCCGGCCGCGCCCAGGTGCGCCCAGGTGTGCCCAGGTGTGCCCAGGTGGGTTAGAGCTGCCTCCATGTGTGCCCAGGTGGGTTAGAACTGCCCTCAGGTGTGCCCAGGTGTGCCCAGGTGTGTTCTAACTGCCTTCAGGTGTGCCCAGGTGTATCCCAGGTGTGCCCAGGTGTGCCCAGGTGTACTTTAGCTGCCCCCAGGTGTGTCCAGGTGCGCCCAGGTATACTTTAACAGCCTCCAGGTGTGCCCAGGTATATCCTAGGTGTATTCCAGGTGCACCCTGGTGCCCAAACCCCAACATTTCCCCAATCTGCCTCAGTTTCCCTCCGTTTTTCCCCATTTTCTCCCCATTTTTTCCCCGTTTTTCCCCCAATTTCCCCCTCCGGGTGCCCCCAGGTGTGCCCAGGTGTGCCCAGGTGTATCCCAGGTGTGCCCAGGTGTATCCTAGGTGTATTCCAGGTGCACCCTGGTGCCCAAACCCCAACATTTCCCCAATCTGCCTCAGTTTCCCTCCGTTTTTCCCCGTTTTTCCCCATTTTTTCCCCGTTTTTCCCCCAGTTTCCCCCTCCGGGTGCCCCCAGGTGTGCCCAGGTGTGCCCAGGTGCGCCCAGGTGTGTGACTCACGTTATCGGAGCTGCCTCGGTCGCCCTCGCCGCGCTGGACGCCGTAGGCGATCAGGCAGATACCCGCCCCGTGTGTGCCCAGGTGTGCCCAGGTGTGCCCAGGTGTACTTTAACAGCCCCCAGGTGTGCCCAGGTGCCCCCAGCTGCGCCCTGGTGCCCAAACCCCAACATTTCCCCAATCTGCCTCAGTTTCCCTCCATTTTTCCCCCATTTCTCCCCATTTTTTCCCCGTTTTTCCCCCTCCGGGTGCCCCCAGGTGTGCCCAGGTGTGCCCAGGTGTATCCCAGGTGTGCCCAGGTGTGTGACTCACGTTATCGGAGCTGCCTCGGTCGCCCTCGCCGCGCTGGACGCCGTAGGCGATCAGGCAGATACCCGCCCCGTGTGTGCCCAGGTGTGCCCAGGTGTATCCCAATTGTATCCCAGGTGTGCCCAGGTGTGCCCAGGTGTGCCCAGGTGTGCCCAGGTGTGCCCAGGTGCACTCACGTTATCGGAGCTGCCTCGGTCGCCCTCGCCGCGCTGGACGCCGTAGGCGATCAGGCAGATGACCGCGGCCACCCACATCAGGCACTGCAGGCCCCCGGCCAGCTGCCGGCCGAAGCGGACGCAGCCCGGCGTGCCCCGCGGCGGCCGCAGCGCGTTGGGCCCGTCCCGCGCCAGCCGGGCGGCCGCCTCGGCCTCGGACAGGCCCTGCGGACAGCGAGAGTGGTCACTCAGTGGTCACTCAGTGGGCAGTGGTCACTCAATGGTCAGTGGTCACTCAGTGGTCACTCAGTGGTCACTCAGTGGTCAGTGGTCACTCAGTGGTCACTCAGTGGTCACTCAGTGGTCATTGGTCACTCAGTGGTCACTCAGTGGTCACTCAGGGTCACTCAGTGGTCATTGGTCACTCAATGGTCAGTGGTCACTCAGTGGTCAGTGGTCACTCAGTGGTCATTGGGCCCGTCCCGCGCCAGCCGGGCGGCCGCCTCGGCCTCGGACAGGCCCTGCGGACGGGGCAGTGGTCACTCAGTGGTCACTCAGTGGTCACTCAGTGGGCAGTGGTCACTCAGTGGTCACTCAGTGGTCACTCAGTGGTCACTCATTGGGCAGTGGTCATTCAGTGGTCACTCAGTGGTCAGTGGTCACTCAGTGGTCACTCAGTGGTCACTCAGTGGTCACTCATTGGTCACTCAGTGGTCAGTGGTCACTCAGTGGTCAGTGGTCACTCAGTGGTCACTCAGTGGTCATTGGTCACTTAGTGGTCACTCAGTGGTCACTCAGTGGGCAGTGGTCACTCAGTGGTCACTCAGTGGTCAGTGGTCACTCAGTGGTCACTCAGTGGTCACTCAGTGGTCATTGGGCCCGTCCCGCGCCAGCCGGGCGGCCGCCTCGGCCTCGGACAGGCCCTGCGGACGGGGCAGTGGTCACTCAGTGGTCACTCATGGTCACTCAGTGGTCACTCAGTGGGCAGTGGTCACTCAGTGGTCACTCAGTGGGCAGTGGTCACTCAGTGGGCAGTGGTCACTCAGTGCTCACTCAGTGGTCAGTGGTCACTCAGTGGTCACTCAGTGGTCACTCAGTGGTCAGTGGTCACTCGGTGGTCATTGGGCCGTCCCGCGCCAGCCGGGCGGCCGCCTCGGCCTCGGACAGGCCCTGCGGACGGGGCAGTGGTCACTCATGGGCACTCAGTGGTCATTGGTCACTCAGTGGTCACTCAGTGGTCACTCAGTGGTCACTCAGTGGTCACTCAGTGGTCATTGGGCCCGTCCCGCGCCAGCCGGGCGGCCGCCTCGGCCTCGGACAGGCCCTGCGGACAGCGGTCACTCAGTGGTCACTCAGTGGTCACTCAGGGGTCACTCAGGGGTCACTCAGTGGTCACTCAGTGGGCAGTGGTCACTCAGTGGTCACTCAGTGGTCAGCGGTCACTCAGTGGTCACTCATGGTCACTCAGTGGTCACTCATGGTCACTCAGTGGTCACTCAGTGGTCATTGGTCACTCAGTGGTCACTCAGTGGTCATTGGGCCCGTCCCGCACCAGCCGGGCGGCCGCCTCGGCCTCGGACAGGCCCTGCGGACAGCGGTCACTCAGTGGGCAGTGGTCACTCAGTGGTCACTCAGTGGTCACTCAGTGGGCAGTGGTCACTCAGTGGTCAGTGGTCACTCAGTGGTCACTCAGTGGTCAGAGGTCACTCAGTGGTCATTGGTCACTCAGTGGTCACTCAGTGGTCACTCAGTGGTCAGTGGTCACTCAGTGGGCAGCGGTCACTCAGTGGTCACTCAGTGGTCATTGGTCACTCAGTGGTCAGTGGTCACTCAGTGGGCAGCGGTCACTCAGTGGTCACTCAGTGGTCACTCAGTGGTCATTGGTCACTCAGTGGTCAGTGGTCACTCAGTGGTCACTCAGTGGTCACTCAGTGGTCATTGGTCACTCAGTGGTCATTGGTCACTCAGTGGTCACTCAGTGGTCATTCAGGGTCACTCAGTGGTCATTGGTCACTCAGTGGTCACTCAGTGGTCACTCAGTGGGCAGTGGTCACTCAGGGTCACTCAGGGTCACTCAGTGGTCACTCAGTGGTCACTCGGTGGTCATTGGGCCCGTCCCGCGCCAGCTGGGCGACTGCCTCGGCCTCGGACAGGCCCTGCGGACGGGGCAGTGGTCACTCAGTGGTCACTCAGTGGTCACTGGTCACTCAGTGGTCACTCAGTGGTCACTCAGTGGTCACTGGTCACTCAGTGGTCACTCAGTGGTCACTCAGTGGTCAGTGGTCACTCAGTGGTCATTGGGCCCGTCCTGCACCAGCTGGGCGGCCGCCTCGGCCTCGGACAGGCCCTGCGGACAGCGGTCACTCAGTGGGCAGTGTCACTCATTGGTCACTCAGTGGTCATTCAGTGGTCAGTGGTCACTCAGTGGTCACTCAGTGGTCACTCAGTGGTCACTCAGTGGTCATTGGGCCCGTCCCGCGCCAGCCGGGCGGCCGCCTCGGCCTCGGACAGGCCCTGCGGACGGGGCAGTGGTCACTCAGTGGTCAGTGGTCAGTGGTCACTCAGTGGTCACTCAGTGGTCACTCAGTGGTCACTGGTCACTCAGTGGTCACTCAGTGGTCAGTGGTCACTCAGGGTCACTCAGTGGTCATTCAGTGGTCAGTGGTCACTCAGTGGGCAGTGGTCACTCAGTGGTCACTCATTGGTCACTCGTGGTCACTCAGTGGTCACTCAGTGGTCACTCAGTGGTCATTGGGCCCATCCCGCGCCAGCCGGGCGGCCGCCTCGGCCTCGGACAGGCCCTGCGGACAGCGGTCACTCAGTGGTCACTCAGTGGTCACTCAGTGGTCACTCAGTGGTCAGTGGTCACTCAGTGGTCAGTGCTCACTCAGGGTCACTCAGTGGTCACTCAGTGGTCAGTGGTCACTCAGTGGTCACTCAGTGGTCACTCAGTGGTCACTCAGTGGTCAGTGGTCACTCAGTGGTCAGTGGTCACTCATGGTCACTCAGTGGTCACTCAGTGGGCAGTGGTCACTCAGTGGTCACTCAGTGGTCAGTGGTCACTCAGTGGGCAGTGGTCACTCAGTGCTCACTCAGTGGTCAGTGGTCACTCAGTGGTCACTCAGTGGTCACTCAGTGGTCAGTGGTCACTCGGTGGTCATTGGGCCCGTCCCGCGCCAGCCGGGCGGCCGCCTCGGCCTCGGACAGGCCCTGCGGACAGTGGTCACTCAGTGGTCATTCAGTGGGCAGTGGTCACTCAGTGGTCACTCAGTGGGCAGTGGTCACTCAGGGTCACTCACTGGTCACTCAGTGGTCACTCAGTGGGCAGTGGTCACTCAGTGGTCACTCAGTGGTCATTGGTCACTCAGTGGTCACTCAGTGGTCAGTGGTCATTGGTCACTCATGGTCACTCATTGGTCACTCGTGGTCACTCTCACCTTGGTGACGCTCGTGCCGTATTTGATCTCGAGCTCCTTCACGTCCAGTTTGTGATCATCCTGCGGGCACCAGTACAGACCAGTATGGACCAGTATGGACCAGTAAAAACCAGTATGGACCAGTAAAAACCAGTATGGACCAGTATGGACCAGTATGGACCAGTATGGACCAGTATGGACCAGTAAAAACCAGTATGGACCAGTATGGACCAGTATGGACCAGAATGGACCAGTATGGACCAGTATGGACCAGTAAAAACCAGTACGGACCAGTAAAAACCAGTACGGACCAGTACAGACAAGTCCAAACCAGTAACCCCACCCCCCAAACCAGTATAAACAGTGTAAACCAGTAACCCAAACCCCAAACCAGTATAAACCAGTCCCTCCCAGTTTAAACCATTATAAACCAGTATAAGCCTTTAACCCCATTCCCAAACCAGTTCCTCCCAGTTCCCTCCCAGTAAAAACCAGTCCAGACCAGTAACCCGACCCCAAAACCAGTATGAACCAGTACAAACCAGTAACCCCAGTCCCTCCCAGTATAAACCTTACAAACCAGTACAAACCAGTTCCTCCCATTCCCTCCCAGTCCCTCCCAGTTCCCTCCCAGCCCATCCCAGTCCCTCCCAGTCCCTCCCAGTCCATCCCAGTTCCCTCCCAGTTCCCTCCCAGTTTATCCCAGTCCCTCCAGTTCCCTCCCAGTTCCCTCCCAGTTCATCCCAGTT